>NW_025409189.1:0-830 GCF_002201575.2 Neomonachus schauinslandi
ATTACCCTGACACTTAGACCACATGATTGGTGAATTCTCAGGATTCTCCATGCAGAATTCCAGCTCTCAGTCCTAAATATCACATTAAATTTATATACCCTTCTTTTCAACTAGTGTACTTGCATGAAATAATTACTTTCTAATTAAAGTCTGTGGGTTTTTTTTTCAGAAAATTGTTTTCTTTTGTGTCTAATATGATTTTATTTAGCTTAATGCCATTTATTTGCATGCTAATTCATTTGAAAATATACAATTTCAAAATATCACTTTCAGATATATGTATGCATGTATGTGTGTGTATGTGTACATTGATGAACACTGACCAAATCCAGAATTCTAATCTAGAATAACTAAAAGTAAAGCAAAATTTAAAATTTATTTCCCAAAGGATTTTGCTGTAATTATTTAAGCTACCATTCAAAGTTCTGTGCAAATTTTAATTTAGGATAGTTTACCCTAACTGCTGCATCCCAGATTAAATTTTAGATTCTCTAAATTTTTTGAAACAGTTTTTGATAATATGTGCTTTGAGTTTTTCCTCATTGCTATAATCCACATTCTGAGAATGGCAACTGCTATTCTATTTAAATCTGTATTATTCCAAAATGTAAACATTTAGAACTTGATTATGTATTATTTTCATTACCTAATTTTTTCTTTGTCTATATCTTAATGTGTACGAGCACAAAGACAGAATTTGTCAATTATGTGCTCAAAAATGTTTAAATGAATTGATTAAATAGACTTTTGTGTTATAATTTATAGTGTTTCACACAAAGTAAGGACTCAGTAATTGTCAGCTGCTTAATAAGCTGGTAACAAGAGATATT
>NW_025409189.1:255412-256000 GCF_002201575.2 Neomonachus schauinslandi
ATGTTTGCTTTGTAATGTATTTTGAAGTCAGGAAGTGCAATGATCCCAGGTATGTTGGCCTTCCTCGAGTTGTTTTGCCTATTTGGGGTATTTATTGGTTCCATATGAATGTTAGGATTGTTTTTTAATTTCTGTGAACAATGTCATTGGTATTTTGATGGAATTGCATTGAAACTGTAGATCACTTTGTATAGTACAGACATTTTAACAATATTAAGTTTTCTTATCTGTGAACATGGGGTATCTTTCCACAAATTTGTGTCTTCTTTGTTTCATAGTTTTCAAGTTTACGTCTTTTACCACCTTAGTTATGGTCATTCCAAAACACTTCATTCTTTATGTTTCTATTGGAGATGGCATTGTTTTCTTAATTCAATTTTCAGACAGTTCCTTGTTAGTGTGTGGAAACCAACTGATTTTCATATCTTGATTTTGTTAACTGGTGCTTTACTAAATTTATTCATTAGTACTAACAGTGTTTTTGGATCCCCCGGAGTTTTCTAAATAAAAGATTATGTCAGCTGAAAACAGAAAACTTTACTTCTGTCTTTCTGACTTGGATCCTTTCCTTTCTGTTTTCGTGCCTAA
>NW_025409190.1:0-701 GCF_002201575.2 Neomonachus schauinslandi
GCTTGAAATCAGGCAATGTGATGCCCCCAGCTTTGTTTTTCTTTTTCAACATTTCCTTGGTGATTCAGGTTCTTTTTTTGATTCCATACAAATTTTAGGATTGTTTTTCCAGCACTTTGAAAAATGTCATTGGAATTTTGATGGGAATGGCATTGAAGGTGTAGATTGCTCTGGGTAGCATAGACATTTTAACAGTGTTTATTCTTCTCATCATTGAGCATGGAATGTTTTTCCATCTTTTTGTGTCTTCTTCAATTTCTTTCATGAATGTTCTGTAGATTCTAGAGTATAGATCCTTTACCTCTTTGGTTAGGTTTATTCCGAGTTATCTTATGGTTTTTGGTGCTATTGTAAATGGAATCAATTCTCTAATTTCTCTTTGTACAGTTGTGTTGTTAGTGTATAAGAAAGCAACTGATTTCTGTGCATTCATTTTGTATCCTGCCACATTACTGAATTGCTGTATGAGTTCTAGTAATTTGGGGGTGGAGTCTTTTGGGTTTTCCACATAAAGTATCATGTCATCTGTGAAGAGAGAGAGTTTGACTTCTTCTTTGCCAGTTTGAATACTTTTCTTTCGCTTTGTTGTCTGATTGCTCTTGCTAGGACTTCTAGTACTATGTTGAACAATAGTGGCAAGAGTGGACATCCTTGACGTGTTCCTGATCTTAAGAGAAAGGCTCTCAGCTTTTCCCCATTGA
>NW_025409191.1:0-874 GCF_002201575.2 Neomonachus schauinslandi
CTCCATTTGTGACAATATGGATGAAACTTAAGGGCATTATGGTAAATGAAACAAGTCAGCCAGAGAAAGACAAATACTGTATGACCTAGTCATATTTGAAATTAAATTTTAAAAAACTCCATAAATAAAGACAACATATTGGTGGTTGCCAGAGTTGGGGGTGGTCCTTCAGAAAAACAAAAATGGGCAAACCTCTGGCAAGACTGACAAAAACAAAAAGAGAGAAGAAAAAAACCAACAGTATAAAGAATGAAAAGGAGATATCACTACAAATCTTACAGACAACAGAATAGTAAGAGAATACAATGAACAACTACACAGATAAATTTGAAAACTTACATGTCTGACCAACTTGTAGGAAATTTAAAAAAACTATCACAACTCATCCAATGTGAAATACATAATTTTAATATCCCTTTAACTATTATGGAAATAGTTTCCATATTTGTATTTTAAAAACTCTCAAAAAGAAATTTCCTGGCCTTGATAGTTTCACTGGAAAATTCTACCAAATATTTAAAGAAGAATTAAAACATGCATATTTAAAAATTGTCTTTGATTTATCAACCCATTGGCTGTTAAGTAGCATGTTTAGCCTCCACATATTTATGTGTTTTTTTTTTTTTTCCAGTTTTCTTCTTGCAGCTGATTTCTAGTCTCATACTGTATGGTCAAGAAAAGATACATAGTATGATTTCGATCTTCTAGAATTTACTGAGTCTTGTTTTGTGGCCTAACATGTGATCTATTCTGGAGAATTTTCCATGTGCACCTGAAAATAATGTGTTTTCTGTTGTTTGGGGATGGAATATTCTGTATATATCTGTTATGTCCATCTGGTCTAATGTGACATTCAAAGACAGCTTCCTTATTG
>NW_025409192.1:0-361 GCF_002201575.2 Neomonachus schauinslandi
AAACCCGCACACGCTCACACTGCGTCCACCGCTCCTCCAGGCCCGGCGGGTGGCTGCGCGGACCCCCACTCCGGGCCTTGCCCCCCCCCGCCCCCACGCGCCCGACCCTCCCCCACCATGGGGCTCTAAAGGCGGCCGGCTAGTCCCTCCGCCCGCGCGTCCGCGACGGCCCGCGGTGACAGCCCCGCCGCCCAAGCCCAGGGTGCGGGCCGGGGCGCGAGGGGCGGGGCCGCGGGCGCCCCCTCCCCCCAACGCCCCTCCGCCGCGCGCCCCCGCCGCGCTTCCTCCGCCCCTCCCCTCCTCCTCCCGGGCGCCCCCGCCCCTGCCCCTCTCCCGAGCCCCTCCCCTCCCCGGCGCCCCC
>NW_025409192.1:100361-101000 GCF_002201575.2 Neomonachus schauinslandi
GGCATTCCCGCATCCTGCTCACACATCCCTGTGGAATCCCCTCCCCTTCGGGGTGGATGGCCTGTGTGAGCGCGCTCTCAGGAAGAGAATGTGGCAAAATGCTGGGATGTCATTTCCAAGCTGATGGAGGAATGTCCTTGACTTCTCCTGGTTCCCTCTCTCCTGTGTTCATTCTCTATCTCTGTGTCTCTGTGTTTCTGTCTGTGTGTCTCTCTTTGTTCCCGTGCTTTGGAGAAGCAAGACCAGATAGTATGAGCTGCCCTGGGAGACTCCAGTCCAAAGAACCTACAGAGGGTCCAGGCTGACAGAAAATTCCTGAGCCCCCATTGTGAACCGAATCTTGCCAATACCACGTGAGCGGTCTTGGAGACAGAGCCTGTCCTGGTCGAGCCTGAGTGGAGGCTGCAGCCCCGGCCTCCTGGGGAACCTGGAGGCAGAGGCTCCCCCTGAGCTGAGCCAGGATTCTGGTACAGGAACTGTGAGATATGAAAGGTCTGTTCTTGCAAGCAGAGTTCGGATCGTGTCTTTGTCAGGACTCTGGAAGAATTTTGGTGTGCACAGTCAGTTCCTAAGCTGTGCAGAGGGCATCTAGGGTGTGGGGACCCTGTCCCTCAGGGATCTGGTATCCTCCACGTTCCA
>NW_025409193.1:0-2283 GCF_002201575.2 Neomonachus schauinslandi
CCTCCCACTGTTTCACCGAGGGATAATTTCCTTATCATCCTCACATTTGGTCTCTGCTCTTTGTAAAGGAGAGAGAAGAGACTGGAGAATGAGCCAGTTTGTTCTTTGGGAAGGAGCAATTAATGTAGGGGGGCAGGTGTGACTCTGGGGCTCCATCCTCCCAGGGACACGAGTTAGGTCTGTGTGCCTTCCAGTCTCTGAGATGCGAGGACCCAATATCCAAGGCAGGAGCCTTGAGTTTCCTACCAACAGCAAAGTTGCTTTTTCAGTAAGTGGAAGAGCGCCTCGCCGTCATGGGAAAACAGCAAGAGCACTGGATGGGCGGCTGCAGCCCGTGACCCTAAGTGACCCCTTCCTTCCTTGGGCTTCAGATTCCACAGCCCTGCAGTCAGTCACCAGTGATGCGGAATCTGCTGCTTTCCCAGTCCGGCATCTCTTCTCACGTCCGAGCCCAGCAGCTCAGCTTGCCTTCGGGAGCCCCATCTCACCTGCCTCCCATCCGATCGGTTCCAGAGGGCAGACCCCACTTTCCACTCACCTCAGAGACGGGCGTATGATGCAGGTCTACCCACCCCTTGCTCTGTCTTCTGGGTGCTCTGATGGCTTCAGGGATGAGAATGTGACTGAAGCCGGGCCAAAGACCCTTAAAGCCATGACTTTTCATGGAACCCAAGGGAAAGAGAAGCCCTTCCCAGTAGAATGGATGGTGAGTGGGAGTCAGCCTGGAGTTGTGGGAGGGCCCAGATGCAGTGAGAGAGACTGTGCCTGGGAATGGGGCCACCCCAGAGCACTTAGCAGGATGGAGGGTTGGAGAGGGTCCAGGTCACATTGTGAGAGTGTGAGCCCCTGGGCCTGCCAAGTCCAAAAACACTCTTCTTTTTTTTTTAAATTTAAATTCAATTACCAAACATATAGTACATCATTAGTTTTTGATGCAGTGTTCAATGATTCATTAGTTGCGTATAACACTCAGACCAAAAACACTCTTAACTTGCCTCTTGCAAGTATTAATTTACTTCCACCATTTAAAAAATATTAGTTCATTTTACTTTAGTAAGTGTGTCCACTTGCCATCCAGAAAATGCTAGCTGACACATCAGGATCGACAGTCCCTGAGACTCCCCGGCATGCCATCCTCACTGGCCGGGGCATAGCGGGGGGAGATAAGACAGTGAGTGGGGTCAGGTCTTAGGGAAGCTGTTCCTTCTCTGTCCCAGGAGAGGAAAACCCCAGAAGTGAGAGGAGAACCAGCAGGAAGAAGAGGCCCTGCATGGCTAATTGGTCTGTTTGTATTTTTCTTATTTTAGGGTTCATTTTGTTAAAGTGTATTTTTCCTGGGAAATCACCCATTTCCTCAAGGTTTCCAGTCTGATGCAATAGGTTTCTCTTATTTGACCTCTAATTTCTACTCTCTTTCTGTTTTTCTACAGAGTTTTCACAAATAACGAACAAATATTGATATGTTATTATTTAGTAAAGTCCATACTTTATTCAGGTTCCCTCTGTTCTGCCTTTTCCTGCTCCAGGATCCGATGCAGGGCACCACATGACATGTGGTCATCATGTCTCTTTAGGCTCTCCTTGGCTGTGACAGTCCCTCAGACTTGTCTTATTTTGATGGCTTTGGCAGTATTGAGGAGACCTGGTCAGGTATTTGGTAGAAAGTCCTGCACTCAGATTTACTGGATTTACTGTGTTTTCCTCATGATTAGAGTGGGGTTATGGGTTTTGAGGAAGCAGATCACAAAGGTAAGGTGCTCTGTCATCACTTTATATCAAGGGAACATGCTCTGGAGGTCACTTGTCACTGTCTGTGTTAACACTGATCACCTGGCTGTGGCATTGTTGGTCAGGCTTCACCATGAGTTATTCTTTCCCATGTGCATCTTCCTGAGCAGGAAGACACTGTGTGGAGCCCACACACTTTAGGAGAGGGAAGTTAGTTTACCTCCCTGATGGGTGGCTGAGTGTTTACATCTGTTATTTGGAATTCTGTTAGGAGAGGCCTATTCAACCCATTTGTAAGAAAACTATGTAATCTGTTAATAAACCAAGTAATTTAAAAGATCTCAATCCCGTTGGTTTCATTGAACAATTAATGAATCAGGCAGCATCCCATCTAGAAAATACAAAGGAGCTCCTTTGAGCTACAGGGAAGGAAAGGTTTTTAAAGATGTATTTATTTATTTTGAGAGAGAGAGAGAGAGCACGAGAGGGGGGAGGCGCAGAGGAAGAAGGAGAGACAGAATCTCAAGCAGAGAGGGGGAGGCGCAGAGGAAGAAG
>NW_025409193.1:2293-3527 GCF_002201575.2 Neomonachus schauinslandi
AGAGGGGGAGGCGCAGAGGAAGAAGCAGAGACAGAATCTCAAGCAGACTGCACTGAGCGTGCTGCCCACCGTGGGGCTCAATCTCATGACCCTGAGGTTTGCATTGGCTCCACTTTCTCTTTGATATAATTCTATCTTTGTGGGGGTTTTTTTGGTACTTCCTTACTTTCTGATACTTCAAGATTATCCTGGCTCCTATATTTACTTAGTCCTAGTATAAGCAATTTCTTCAAAGAGCCCTGGTTCCTTTTATTAGAGAATGGTATTAAAGTCTCGCCTGTGGGACCTGAATGTGCTCAGCGGACAATGCAAGGCAATATATGCCTGTATCCCCACCTATGTAAACACACCTAATTATAAGGATTTCTGTGTGGAACTGTGTCCATATTAAGCTAAAAACAAGTTTATACTGCTGTCTCCAACCTGGTCCGTCACCACATGGAGATTGTGATCTTCTCCCTTTGCTGATCTGTAACTTCCTACTCTAACAGGGACAAACCTGGCTCTCACCACCGGCCCTTTATTTAATTCATTGCTCTGTTCCAAATTACAGATGTGGTGGTTTCAGAACTGTTAGGTACCACTCTGATGGCAGAGAACTTTATCAAATAGAGTCCACTGTGTACATACAGTACATTTTTTCTTTAATCTACGGATTCCATTCATTTCCAAAGTTACTTAGGTCAGCACCTTTTGTCCTACAACCTACAGTGAGGGTTTTTCCCCCCATATGTTTCTAATACAGTTAGATTATGTGTCAAGTTCTGTATTCCATTGAAGGGGAGGAAGAAATTTTCCTTGGTCCAAGGTTCTTATCACGGGACTAATGTTCTGTATTCCACTGAAGGGCAGGAAGAAATTTTCCTTGGTCCGAGGTTCTTACCACGGGACTAAGAATGAAATCGACGTGAGACAGATTAATAGGAGAAAAAAACCCAAAGTGTAATGATGTGCACATGGAGACCCAAAAATGAAACTGAGGTGTAAAGAAATGACCAAGGAAGCCAGGTTTTGTACTTTTTGGACAAAGAGAAAATACACCTGTGATGAAATCACAGGACAAGGAAAACTTACCCTTGGGAGCTTCAATTAGTAAGCAAATCTAAACAGAATTTTGGCTGGGGTAGTAAATTAGTAAAAAGTAACAAGGGTTGTTTATACAGCCTTATGGGCTCCAAATCTCCCATCTCTGGTGACGTCGAAATCTCTTTACCTCCTGGTACAGGGACATCTT
>NW_025409194.1:0-674 GCF_002201575.2 Neomonachus schauinslandi
GTTTGGTTCCTATCCTATTGAGAAATCTGAGTCTACTGTGGGCTCATTGCTAGGCAAGGCCAGCAATTAGGCTGGCTATCTGCAATTAGTCTCTCTGCCACAGTTGCCAGTGCATAAAATGGCAAGGCTTGCTCTCTTTGAGGCTGAGAGGCTTTCATTTGTTGGTGGGGCCAGCAGTCAGAAAGATGTTTACAATTAACCTCACACAGAGTTATGTGCATATCTAATGGCAGGGCTTGCATTCTGATTAGCCAGCTAAGAGGTTCAGCTGCTGGAACTGCAGGAACCTCTGTAATTCCACACCAGTGTTGGAATTACCTCTCCATCTTCCCAGTTCAGGAGTCACTTTGGAGTGGTGCCAGTCCCAGCCAGGGCTACCTACAGGGTGTGGCAAGGCAGGAACTAGTTTGGATGGGTGTCTGCTGGGGAAGGGGGGTTAGAATCAGAAGGTCCATGGAATATGAACACAAGTCTTAAGATGCTATTGAGGTGGATCAAGAGCATTAGACTCCTAGAAGCATTCAGATATGTAGGCTGAGAAAGGGGGAAGATAAATTCTTCCCCCTAAATGCTTTTTTTTTCCTTCTAGATATATCTCTGGAAGATACCTGCCCTTTCAGCAAATGTTCTGAGATTAGTAAATAAATCTCCACTTATACCCCCAGATGCTTTGT
>NW_025409194.1:155675-156000 GCF_002201575.2 Neomonachus schauinslandi
GCAAATCTTAGAACCAAGGAAACCATCTTAAGGGCAGTTAGGGGGAAGAGATTCCTTACGTACAGAGGGAGGAACATCAGAATAATGTCAGACCTATCCACAGAGACCTGGCAAGCCAGAAAGGCCTGGCAAGACATATTTCAGGGTACTAAATGAGAAGAACATGCAGCTAAGAATACTTTATCTGGCAAGGCTGTCATTTAGAATGGATGGAGAGATGCAGAGTTTCCAAGAACAGCAGAAACTGAAAGAATATGTGACCACTAACCCGACCCTGGAAGAAATATTAAGGGGGGTTCTATAAAAGGAGAAAGACCCCAAGAGT
>NW_025409195.1:0-1530 GCF_002201575.2 Neomonachus schauinslandi
CCATTTCCTTACACCACACACAAAAATAGACTCCAAATGGTTGAAAGACCTCAATGTGAGACAGGAGTCCATCAAAATCCTGAAGGAGAACAGAGGCAGCAACCTCTTTGACCTCAGCCGAAGCAACTTCATCCTAGAAACATCGCCAAAGGCAAGGGAAGCAAGGGCAAAAATGAACAATTGGGACTTCATCAAGATAAAAAGGTTTTGCAAAGCAAAGGAAACAGTCAACAAAACCAAAAGACAACCGACAGAATGGGAGAAGATATTTGCAAATGACATATCAGATAAAGGGCTAGTATCCAAAATGTATAAAGAACTCATTAAACTCAACACCCAAAGAACAAAGAATCCAATCAAGAAATGGGCAGAAGACATGAACAGACATTTTTCCAAAGAAGACATCCAAATGGCCAACAGACACATGAAAAAGTGCTCAATATCGCTCGGCATCAGGGAAATCCAAATCAAAACCTCAATGAGATACCACCTCACACCAGTCAGAATGGCTAAAATTAACAAGTCAGGAAACAAGAGATGTTGGTGGGGATGCAGAGAAAGGGGAACCCTCCTCCACTGTTGATGGGAATGGAAGCTAGAAGCTTGAAAATAGAGCTTGAAAATAGAGCTACCATATGATCCAGCAATTGCACTACTGGGTATTTACCCCAAAGATACAAAAGTAGGGGTCCGAAGGGGTACATGCACCCCGATGTTTCTAGCAGCAATGTCCACAATAGCCAAACTGGGGAAAGAGCCAAGATGTCCATCGACAGATGAATGGATAAAGATGATGTGTTGTATATATATACACAATGGAATATTATGCAGCCATCAAAAGGAATGAGATCTTGCCATTTGCAACGACTTGGATGGAACTGGAGGGTATTATGTTGAGCGAAATAAGTCAAACAGAGAAAGACATGTATCACATGATCTCACTGATATGAGGAATTCTTAACTGTAGGAAACAAACTGAGGGTTGCTGGAGTGGGGGGTGGGGTGGGAGGGATGGGGTGACTGGGTGATAGACACTGGGGAGGGTATGTGCTCTGGTAAGCGCTGTGAATTGTGCAAGACTGTTGAATCTCAGATCTGTACCTCTGAAACAAATAATGCAATATATGTTAAGAAAAAAAAAAGAAGAAGAAGAAGAAGGTAGCGGGAGGGGAAGAATGAAGTGGGGGAAATTGGACGGGTGGACGAACCATGAGAGACGATGGACTCTGAAAACAAACGAGGTTCTAGAGGGGAGGAGGGTGGGAGGATGGGTTAGCCTTGTGGTGGGTATTGAGGAGGGCACACTCTGCATGGAGCACTGGCTATTATGCACAAACAATGAATCATGAAACACTTCATCTAAAACTAATGATGTAATGTATGGGGATTAACATAAGAATAAAAAAATGTTAAAAAATAAAAAAAAGACACAGGCTATCAGATTGGATAAAAAATTAAAAAAAAATGATCCATCGATATGCTGTCTGCAAGAGACTCATTTTAGACCTGAAAACACCCCCAGATTGAAAG
>NW_025409196.1:0-497 GCF_002201575.2 Neomonachus schauinslandi
CACACATAAGTGAAACGATATGATAATTGCCTTTCTCTGGAAAGAAATATACACTCAGGGCCATGTTCCATATAAAACATTGCATTATAATAATAATAATAATTATTATTATTATTAATTATTATTATTATACTATTATTTTCCTATTGAGTGGCATGTGCTTCTTGTATATTTTGGTTATTAGCCCCTGTAGGTGTTTATTTTGCAAATAATACCTCCCGTTCCATAGGTTTCCTCTCTTTTTATTGATAATTTCCTTTGTGATGCATAAATTGTATTTTTACATACTTTTTGGCCTGGGCTTTTAGTGTCATACCCATGATTACTGCCAAAACAATGCCAGGAGCTTTTTTCCTATATATTCTTCTAGAAGTTTTTGATTCAGTTCTTATGAATTTTGCATTTTAACTTAATTTGGTGAATGATATGACAGAGAACCAATTTCATTCCTCTGTATGTGGTTATTCAGTATTTCCAATACCATTTATTATGGAGAC
>NW_025409196.1:209292-210000 GCF_002201575.2 Neomonachus schauinslandi
CAACCATTTGGAGTCTATTTTTGTGTGTGGTGTAAGGAAATGGTCCACTTTCATTCTTCTGCATGTGGCTGTCCAATTTTCCCAACACCATTTGTTGAAGAGACTGTCTTTTTTCCAGTGGACATTCTTTCCTGCTTTGTCAAAGATGAGTTGACCATAGAGTTGAGGGTCCATATGTGGGCTCTCTGTTCTGTTCCATTGATCTATATGTCTGTTTTTGTGCCAGTACCATTCAGTCTTGGTGATCACAGCTTTGTAATATAGCATGAAATCAGGAAACTTGATGTCCAGAGCTTTGTGGTTTTTTTGCTTTTTGTTTTTTCCCCAACATTCCGTTGGCGATTCAGGGACTTCTCTGGTTCCATACAAATTTTAGGATTTTTTGTTCCAGTTCTTTGAAAAATGCCAATGGTATTTTATTTTTTTTATTTTTTTTATTTTTTTAAAGATTTTATTTATTTATTCGAGAGAGAGAGAATGAGAGACAGAGAGCATGAGAGGGAGGAGGGTCAGAGGGAGAAGCAGACTCCCCGCTGAGCAGGGAGCCCGATGCGGGACTCGATCCTGGGATTCCAGGATCATGACCTGAGCCGAAGGCAGTCACCCAACCAACTGAGCCACCCAGGCGCCCGCCAATGGTATTTTAATAGGGATGGCATGAAAGTGTAGATTGTTCTGGGCAACATAGACATTTTCACAATGTTTAGT
>NW_025409197.1:0-2413 GCF_002201575.2 Neomonachus schauinslandi
AACACTACTGTAACGTGCAGGCCATGTTCGGCACCAATGACCGAGAGAATGTTCACCAGACATAAGGAGAAGGAGTGAGAGGATGAGCCCGTGGGTCGGGGTTGGGGGGCGGGCTGGGGGGGGGGGGGGGGGGGGGGGGGGGGGGGGGGACTCTATGCTTAGCAGAGTCCGGCGGGCCGAAATACAGCCAGTCTGGAGACTGTTAAGTCAAGCAGCTGGCCTGAAATGAGGCCTCCCTGTAACGTCCACGCGTACCAAGCAGGAGAGCAGAATTCGTGTATGGAAGTACTCTGCGTTGCCTGTGTGGCCCCACAGACAAATGCATCCAAGCATGCATACGTTTGCGTTCCGCGGATGAGCCTGCACAGAGCTGTATCCTGTAAACTGTAGTATGCCTTTCCGTGGAGTCATGTCAGACTGACGAGAGCAGGCCCCTCGCGCCTTATGCCAACCTAGTCCGTGTTAACGGCTAACCTGGGTGCCGCCAGGCTAAGGTGTTCACTGCAACTGTTAGTGGGGAGAGCCCCATAGGAAGTGCGTTCAACGTAAATGTGGTAAAGCGCTGTGCTACAGGGAAAGAAGCCAGCCCCGGAAGGAGGCCTAGTGGATGGCACCACCCACATGTGCGGGAGCTGAAAGGTAATTCCGAGGCGCGCAAGCAAGAGGAGCGGAGCACTGCCGTTACGGAGTGAAAGGGCTGCGGCGGGTGCAAGGAGGATGTGTCGGCCGGAGTTCGTGAAGACGCAGTTCCACCAGGCACAGCAGTTGTGCAGACCCAAGGTGCTCAGGGCCCCCAGGAAACGGTACTTTGCTGTGTCCCTCGAGTTTGGATAAGCCAAGCGTTTGCACAGAGATTTCAGAAACAAGGGCGCCGGAAGGACCCTTGGACGTGATGGACGCCAGCATGTCCCTGACGCCAGCTTGAGTACGTCCCTCACGCACAGCACACAACTAACTTCACCTAGGCCGAGCGGAGCTCAATCCAGGGACGTCAACGGCGTCAGCGATCACGTGTCCCGAAAACGTGAATCACACACCAGAGGAGGAAGGAACCGAGGAATTGAGGACGGAAACGGGCACGGGGTACGCAGAAACCAAGTAGTGCAACGGGGGACACCAGTCTGGCCCGGTCAGTAAACAGGCTAGGCAGCAACCCAGGAAGGTGTGCACGACAGCAGAACGTTCTGCCTTTGAAAAGCTGCCCACGTCTCTGCTCCGTGCAAGAGACTGACTTTTAAGCCCGAGGCCACGAAGCGTTTGAAAGCGGGAGGACGGAGAAGGAGGAGTGACCTTATGCCCTAGGCGAGGCCGCTGACATCCCTGCCCCTCACGTACCGGCGGTGCGTTGCGGGGCTGCTCGTCTGTTCCCGAGGGGGCGTCACCACGCACGATATGGTACGGGCAGCGAAGGACTTCGCCGGGCTCACCAACCATCAGTAACCCAACGCCCTCAGCCCGCGCTCCCGCCCGCCCACCCGTTGCAGGAGGACAGGTTTCCGATCCCGAAATGGGAGAAATGAGGTCCCATCCACAGGCAGGCGGACTCAGGGACAGGAACACTCACAACACACACAAGTCAGGCCAACAGCCCGGCAGCTGGAGCAAAGCAGGGATTCGCGATGCCCGAGGCACTTTTGGAGGCCCAGCCGTGCCCGTCCGGGGCTGCGGCACGGATGCGAGAAGCCAGACCCGACGGCACAGGAAGAGCCAGGCCGAGACACGCCAAGGCAAGGCACGCTCAGGAACACAGGGAAACACGGGCAAAGTGGGACGCGCGCGATCCACGCTTTCCGCGGACAAGAACGCCAAGATGCGGAGAGGCCGGGGACCGACTCACGTGGTTCAGACTCACGGAGCCACGACGCTCGTCAACTCGTGAGGCGGTCCTCTGCGATCACACAGCACTCTGGGGCACAGCACGTTTGTTCCCGTAGTGCCCGGCTTCTTGGCCACGCCGCTTCGAGGAAGGAAGAGGTAGACCAGATGAAGAGTGCTGGGCAGCAGGGCAATGTTTATTGAGCCAGAGTCCAAAGCTCCCCGAGAGGGCTGCCGGGTTCCCATTCTGATTTCAGGGGGTCTTATAAGCTCTTTCCAGGACCTTGAGAGTGGGCCCCCTGTGGATTCGCTGCCAAAGTGTTGCCAGTCAGGGCTTTCATCACGGCCCCGTCTCCCGTGCTCGTGGGTCTTGTGGGCTGAAACCTGGACGCTAATTGCCTCAGCTTGTGACAGCGACCAGCGTTTCCTGGTTAGTGCCTTTGTTTCGGGTTGTGCTGCCAAAGTCACCCCTGCAGAGGCTGCTGGACAGGATGCTACCGTGGTCTTGTCTGAGCGGTCAAACGGGACGCTAGTGCGCTTTGGGCTGAGCTCTCCCGGCCCCCTTTTTTCCTCCTGTGGACCCGGGCCCTGACGCCCT
>NW_025409197.1:181558-184000 GCF_002201575.2 Neomonachus schauinslandi
GGTCAGGAGGGTGAAATATTTTGAAAACATGAAAATAAAGACAATGGAAAAAAATAAACCATCAAAACAAAAAGAGGAAAATAACCAAGAGCAAAGGGAAAAGAAAGTGAAACAAGAAGTGAGTTTCAATGATAACATAGTAGCAAATGAGAAAATGATTGTGAAAGAGTTTTTTAGAATAATGTGAAGAGGGCAAATATGGGAAAGAAACACTAAAGATGAGAGAACAAGAGAAAATGGGAAGCAGAGAGAAAAAAAACGAAAAAGAGAGAAACTCAGAGACAGAAAATGAAAATACAGACTGAAAGAAAAACAAAACAAAACAAAACAAATCATGCAAGGCACCTGTATCAGTACATTTTGCAACCTGCTGCAACAAAGAGCTAGCCTAAGGAAAAAAAAAGACAAACACAAAGCACAGAAATAGTTAAAAGAGGTATCAATCAGACAGGAAGAAATGAAGTACAGAAAGTTAGAAAAGGCAGAACATAACACATTTGTTTACTGTGTACCAGTCAGGTGTTTTGGAATGTAACGGTAAACAAAAGAATCTCTGGACTCTCATGAAACATCCATTATAAAGGTCCAGAAAATCTAGCAAGTCTCAAACTGAAGATGCAAAATGAGAAAATAAGTAAGTAAAAACTGATGCACAGGCAGAAAGAGTTAAGCCTAATGAGATTTTAAGGGCGGGGGGGGGGGGGGGAAAAAAAAAAAAAAAAAAAAGAAAAAAAAAAAAAAAGAAAAGGGGGGGGGGGGGGGGAGGGGGGAGGGTGAGGGGGGGGGGGGGGGGGGGGGGGGGGGGGGGGGGGGGGGACAAAGTAGAAGCAATAAGAGAGAAAGGATATATAGGAAAAGGAAGGGGGAAACCAGAAGGAAAACAAAAGAAAAAGCAAGGCAAGTAATATTTACTCACATAATGAGAAAGGCATAAATACACTATGATAGAAATGAATATATGGATAAACATGAGAGAGATTTAAGGGAAGAAAGGGTAGCAACACTACACAAAAACAAATATACAGGGCAACAGAAACCCAACAAGACATTTTTAAAAAGCATCCATGAAGAAGTAAAGATATCATTACAAAGAAAATGAAAACACAAAAGACTCAGAAAAAGAAATGCAAGAAAGAAAGGCAGAAGAGGAAATTAGGGGCCGGAAGGAAGCATAAGAAACCTTAAAGGAAGTCACAGGCATTCCGGGAGAGAGGATATAAACAGTTTGCACTGCCTAGGGATAAAAAATGAAAGATTAACGAAATAGAGATAAAAGAGTCAGTACACGTAGTCTGAACAATACAGATACACAAGGCAAAATTTCTATCTGTGGAGAACTCTTTCCCTAAAGATAGAACTAGGGAAAGACTGAGTGAAAAGAAAACAAAGAAACAAAACACTTCAAGAACTGGAGAGGACAAGTTTATGAAAAGACTAAATGACTTTAACGGAAAGAAACAAAGATCCGTACTACGACTCAAAAGCATTTAAAAAACAAAACAAACAAACAAAAAAGACAAAACCAGGAGACAGAAAAATGGGAACAGATGAACACAAAAAATGGGCAGACAAAAGTCAGAGATTCAAAATTAGATTTATAGAAAAACAAAGCATACAGACAAAAGTCAAAAGTAACAAGATGATAAACATGAAAGAAATCACAAGAAAAGCTGGAAAAGAAAAATATTAAGAGAAATATCTTGAGAGTCCACCTTACAGCACTAAACCACAGAATAGACGGACAAACATGAATCAAAGAGAAAGTCAAAACAGATATAAAGAAAAAGAAACAAAGAAATATATAAAATATATAAAAGAAATATAAAAACGTGAAAGGCGGACAAAAATAGCATGTTAAGTGGCAAACTTAAAACACTGAACGAGGGTCAACACAGAAAATGTTCACACACAAAATCGGTTACGAAATTAATAGAAGCCTGTTAATTGCTGAGAGCTAAAATAGCAACACACTACTCTTAAGGTTAAGGTATAATGAACTAGTAATAACTTACACATATTTTGTTTTTGGGTTACAAAGGACTTGCCTCTCTAAAAGACGGAAAAGTACCTCAGAAACGACCGCTGACTACCCGACGGCCTCACGGTCTCGCCAGGCGAGACTTCAACGTGTCTCCACCGGAAGTGACGGGTCCAAATTCCCATTAGGACCAACAGTTGGCAATTAAAATTACGCCCTGGGTTCAGCAAGGAGTAAGAGGGAAGGAGCTAGAGCCGTGTCCATGGAAATGTGTCGTACAATTACAAGATCATTAACACTGAAAAAAAAAAAAGGGAGGTTGGGATAAATCATTAAGCCCCCCACATATGCAGGGGTTTTTTTCAGGTTTTAAGACTTTTTATTGCATATTTAAAAAATTGTGCATTCCAATAATTAAAATCATTTGAACAACAACAGCAAAAATGGCACTCTGATTAAACTGC
>NW_025409198.1:0-6632 GCF_002201575.2 Neomonachus schauinslandi
ATCACCTCTCTGCAGTTCCTATATTCCATTATATGACCCCCCCCCCTTGCAGTTCTTGTGCATTTTTACTCTCTAAATCACTGGCTTGATTTCTTGGGCGTTCAAAGTGATTTGATATTAATCTAGCTGTGTTCCAGGGACAAGACAAGCCTAGGATCTCCCCACGCTTTTGCCATCTTAACTCTTTGATGAAGCTCAATTTAAAAAAAAAAAAAACATTTTCCTCTCTTTTTCTCCTCTCTTCTTAGCCTTCTTTTCCAGGAAACCTGTAGCACCCTAAAGACATGATGGAGGAAATTGGTAGCACACCCCATTCCTGTCAAAACTTGCTGGATCCTTGCAGGTTTTTGAAGACGAGAGGCTGCTGCAGACTCCGTTTGCCTGGCAAAGCAAAGATTGTTCTTCTTTATCCCAAGCTCAGTCTCTTCTACCCATTTTTTATTGGGTTCTTTGCATGTGTGTGTTTGTGTGTGTGTGTTGAGTTGGATATGTTTTTTATATGTTCTGGACATTAACACCTTATATTGTATATGTAGAATATTAGAATGATAGAATGTTGCTGGGTCATAAAAAGAAGAATATCTTACCATTTGTGACAACATGGATGAACCTAGAGGTATCAGGCTAAGTGAAATAAGTAAAACAGTGTAAGACAAATACCATACGGTTTCACTTATAGGCGATGGTTGCCAAAGAGGAGAGAGTTGATGGCAGGGAGAGTGGGTGAAGGGGATTAAGAGGCACAATTTCTACTTATGAAATACATAACACATGGCAATGAAAAGTGCAGCACAGAGAGTATAGTGAATAATATTGTAACTTTGATGGTGAGAGACAGATGGTAGCTGCCAATCATGGTGAGCATTTCATTATGTATATAATTATGGAGTCACTATGTTGTACAACTGGTACTAATTTATTTTTTTTAAGTTTTTACATAAATTCCAGTTAGTCAACGTATAGTTTAGTACTATTAGTTTCACGTATACTATACAGTGATTCCACTTCCCCGTACAACCCCATGGTGCACTTGGGATCAAGTACCCTCCTTAATCCCCCTCACGTATTTAACCCACCCTTATTCCTGTGCCTCTGGGAACCATCAGTGTGTTCTCCATAGTTGAGAGTCAGTTTCGTGGTTTGACCCCTCTCTCTCTTTTTCTTCTGGGAAAGAAGCTTGTTTGTTTTGTTTCTTCAATTACACATGATTGAAATCAAATGGAATTTTTCTTTCTCTGAATGATTTGGTTCACCTAGCATAATACTCTCTAACTCTATGTTGTTCCAAATGACAAGATTTCATGCTTTTTTATGACTAAATGATATTTCATTCTTTATGACACTTTCATTACCCATTCATTAGTTGATGGACACTTGGGCTCTTTCCATAATTTGGCTATTGTTGATAACGCTGCTACTAACAGACAAAAGGGGGCATGTATGCATCTGCATTAGTGTTCTTGTATTCTTTGCGCCAATAGCCAATAGTGCAACTGCTGGATCATAGGGCAGTTCTATTCTGATTTTTTTGAGGAAAACTTCCAGTTTTCCAGAGTGACTGCACCAGTTTGTATTCCAACCAGCAGTGCAAGAGGGTCCCCCTTTCTCTACATCTTCACTAAGCCCTGTTGTTTCTTGTATTGTTCATTTTCATCATTCTGACAGTTATGAGTTGTTATTTCACTGTTGTCTTGATTTGTATTTCTCTGATGGTCAGTAATGTTGAGCACCTTTCCATGTGTCTGTTGGCCACTTGTATGTCTTCTTTGGAAAAAATGTCTATTGGTGTCTTCCGTCCCTTTCTTACCTGGATTATTTGCATTTTTTGTGTGGAGTTTGAGAAATTCTTATATATAGTTTGGATACTAACCCTTTATCATATATGTCACGTGCAAATATCCTCTCCCATTCTGTAGGTTGCCTTTTAGTTTTGTTGATTGTTTGATTTGCTGTGCAGAGGCCTTTTATTTTGATGAAGTCCCAATAGCTTATTTTTTCCTTTGTTTCCCTTGTCTCAGGAGACATATCTGGAAAGAAGTTGCTACAACTGATGTCAAAGAGGTTACTGCCTGTGTTCTACTCTAGGATTTTAAGGGTCTCCTGTCTTTAAACCATTTTGAATTTATTTTTTGTGTAAGTGGTGTAAGAAAGTGTTTGGTTTCATTCCTCTGCATGTTGCTGTCCAGTTTTTCTAACATCATTTGTTGAAGAGACAGCCTTTTTCCCACAGGATATTATTTCTTGCTTTGTTGAAGATTAATTGACTATATAGTTGTGGGTCCATTTCTGAGTTTTCTGTTCTGTGTTATTGATCTATGTGTCTATTTTTGTGCAAGTACCATAATGTTTTGATCCTTACAGCTATGTAATATAACCTGAAGTCCGGAATTGTGATGTCCCCAGGTTTGCTTTCCTTTTTCAAGGTTGCTTTGACTATTGGAGTATTTTCGGGTCCAAACACATTTAGGATGGTTTGTTCTAGTTCTGTGAAAGATGCTTTCAGTATTTTGATAGAAATTTCATTAAATGTGTCGATTTCTTTGTCTAGTACAGACACTTTAACAATATCTCTACTTACAATCCATGAGCATGGAATCGGTCTTTCCATTTCTTTGTGTAATCTTCAATTTCTTTCATCAGTATTTTATAGTTTTCATATTACAAATACTTTACGTCTTTGGCTACGTTTATTTCTAGGTATCTAATAGTTTTTGGTACATTTTAAATGGGATTGAGTCCCCAGCTTGTATTTCAGCTTCTTCATTACTGGTGTATAGAAATGCAACAGATTTGTGAACATCAATTTTTGTATTCTGAGACTTTCCCGAACTCGTGTATCAGTTCTAGCAATTTTTTAGTGAGTCTTTTGTGTTTTCTGTATGTGGTGTCATGCCATCTGGAAATAATGAAAGTTTTGTTTCTTCCTTCACAATTTGGATGCCTTCTACTTCTTTTTGTTGTCTGATTTCTCTTGCTATAGTCTTTGTTTTAAAGTCTAGGTTGCCCAGCACAGGATTGCTGCTTTAGCTTTATTTTTACATCCACTTGCATGATAAATGTTTCTGCATTCCCTCACTTTCAATCTGCAGATATCCTTAGGTCTAAAGTGAGTAGGCAGCATGTGAGATGGGTCCTGTTTCGTCTATCCATTCTGACACCCTATGTCTTTGGTTAGAGCATTTGGTCCACTTAACTTCAGAGTAATTATTTTTAGGGATGTATTTAGTGCCATTTAATACTGTTTTGCCACAGTTTCTGGAGACTTTCTCTGAACGTTTCTTGTCTTTGTCACTTTGGGTCTCTCCTTTGCACTCAAATAATCCCCTGTAAATATTTCTTGCAGTGCTGGTTTAGTGATCATGAAGCCCTTTAGGTTTTGTTTGTCTGGGGAAGTTTTATCCCTCCTCCTATTCTGAATGACAGCTTTCATGGATAGAGTATTCTTGGCTGCATATTTTTCCCATTTAGCACATTGAATATATCATGCCACTTTCTTCTGACTTGCTAAGAAGTTTCTGTGGAAAGACCTGCCGCTAGCTTTGTGTGTCTTCTCTATAAGTTAGGGATTTCTTTTCTTACTTTAAAGATTTTTAAGATTTTTAAAGATTTAAGATTTAAGATTTTTTTAAAGATTTTTTTTTATTTGTCACCCTATTTTGCAGATTAAATTACAATATGTCTTGATATTGCCCTTCTTTTGTTGATTTTGATGCGAGTTCTCTGTGTCTTCGGGATCTGGTGTCTGTTTTCTTCCCCAGGTTAGGGACGTTTTCAGCTATTATTTCTTCAAATAAATTTTCTGCTCACTTTCCTCTCTTTTCTTCTGGCACTGTTATAATACAAATGTGTGTCCTGATTGTGGCAAAGTATTTGCGACCTTTGACCCCTTCTGTTACCTCAGGATCTCACTGCCTATCAGCTGCAGGAGGGTTAGGAGATTTCCTTTGTCTCTGTGGATCCCAACTGCAAGCCAGAGAGGGTATTGGAGGAATGATGATGTGGAGACATAATGATGGACATGGAGTTACAGTTTGATTTCTCTGTCATACCTCTGGATGTCTTCCATTAACTCACCACCTAACTTTCTCTCTTCTGTGGATATTTCTTTCTTAGCAGTTGCTTGTGATCCCCATGGAAGCCAAAATATTGGACCTATGTGTGGTTTTGTCCACATTCACATTGTCTCACCAGATGGAGGTTTGGCGGGAATCAGGGCGAGGCAAGTGATTCGTCAACTCCCTCCATGCATTCTATCCCCCCAGATGATGGTTGTCAATGCTTCAGTTGTCACTTTTACAAGATCTGCCACATAGAGGAATCTCTGATCCCGCATCCTAGACCAAGATAATATCTTCATGTAATATAGGGACTAAAGAACCTCCTCTGCCTCTTTTTATCTGACTCTAGTTTATCACCTTCCCTGTTTCTTTCCCTCTCCTATTTACCTAGCGCTTTCCCGTGCAGCAGTGTGCTTCAACAGGACAGGGCTCTTATGGTCATTAACTGAATAATGGATGGACTGACAGTCTTACACTGGGTGTCTTTATATGTTTTGCTTCTTCTTTGGAGAGGGAAACTGCTCATTCTTACATATTTCGCTCAGTACCTACTAAGTGCCTCCTATCCCTGAGGCTTGCTGACCTGAACTTCTTATTTACTTATAAACATCACAAATTTTCTCTAAAAAACTATTTTTTGAAACGGAAACCCCTAAGGTAAAAAATCACTGTGAACAGCAAAAATTTCAGAAGAGAAATTTAAGAATTAAATAATAATTTTTGGAGTAATCAAAAATTAAAATGGAAAGTTCTTTCTGCATTGGAAATTGTGAGTTTAAAAAAAATTCTAATTTTCCCCAATCCTCTTGCCATTCCATGGTAATTTTTAGGAAAATCGGGTAAACACAAAGTGCTATATAAAGTATTTGACACTTTGTAAAAACACTTGTACCTTTCATGCCCTTTCAAAAAATTATTTTTTTAATTTTTTTTTTGTAGATTTTATTTATTTGCGAGGGAGAGAATGAGAGACAGAGAGCATGAGTGGGAGGAGGGTCAGAGAGAGAAGCAGACTCCCCACTGAGCAGGGAGCCCGATGCGGGAATTGATCCCAGGACTCTGGGATCACGACCTGAGCCGAAGGCAGTTGCTCAACCAACTGAGCCACCCAGGCGCCCCTAAAAAAATTATTTTTAAGCTGAGGTGGTGCATGGAATAACTAGGGCAGGACTGCAGAATCTTGCTTTGGATGCTCTGATCTGATCTGACCTGATATCTATCTCCTCTCCTCACACACACCTAAAGTGTCAAGGGCACAGGAGAGGGCATTGCACTTGCTGTCTATGTGTGGAAGCAAATGCTGGCCCAGGATCATGCTTTGACACCACCTTAGCTGGGATGACACAACTCAGCTTGTATTATATCCTGCAGCCTTGACTCTTGTGTTTCCTTCCTGAGGATAGAGAGGAGAGACGAAATCTGAACTCAGCCCTGGACATATAACTGCTTATTTAATACTTTTCAACAACCAAAAGACAACTCAAACTTAACATACCAATAGCGGAACTGACTGATGTTTTCTTCCTTTCAACCTCTGCTTGCACCTTTTTTTTTTTTCCTGGCTCTAAATCATTGTCCCATCTAGGTGCCAGTGATACAGAGGTGAACAGACCAGAAAATATACAGAAAACTTTATCTTGTACTTAATTGTGTTTTGCTTGGATAGGCATGGTTGTTTTCATTAATGGACTTTTCTCATGCTTAAAACCTTGAGTCCTTTTCATAACTTTAATAAAATAGTATCTTACTGCCTACTAGCTCTACATTAAACTCTCCTCCCTCACTCTGTACTGAAATGTACTCACAGGCCTTTCTTGATCGAAGGAAAAATTAGGTCTTTCCTGACTGAAGTTCATAGCTGTTCGTGTTTCTCTCGCTTCTTATCATAGTTAAATTCCAGATTCCTGTGGCACACAAGATCCTACACCATCAAGTCAGTTCTGACATGCTCACTTTCCATGTGTTTGTTTCTGTAGGAGAAACTGAATACATCCACAGGACAGATAGTTTGATGGGATTCAACATTGGCTTTGGGGTCCCCATAGGCTGAATATGTGAACATGAGTGGCCAAAGATGAGTAGAAACACCTAACAACCACAACTGTGCTCTGAGCACCTGGCAACCCAAACATGTGCCAAGTTTGCCAGCACATGCACACTAAAACTGGCATGGAATGATGTTTACATCATTTGATCGGTATCTGCTTCTTTGTAATTATTTTCCTTTATTATTGAAGCATAATTAACATACAAGGCTATATTGGTTCAGATGTAACATAGAGTGATTTGGCAATTCTCTGCAGTACTTAGTGCTCACCATGATAACTGTAATCACTCTGTGTTAGCATGCAATACTATTACAATATTGTTGACTACATTCCCTATGTGATACTTTTCATCCCTGTGGCTTATTTATCTTATAACTGCAAGTTTATAACTCTTAATCCCCTTTCGTTATTTTGCCCATCCCCGTATTCACCTCCCCTTTGCAATAACATGGATGGAACTACAGAGTATTATGCTAAGTAAAATAAGCCAGTCAGAGAATGATAGATACCCTATGATTTCACTTAT
>NW_025409199.1:0-3781 GCF_002201575.2 Neomonachus schauinslandi
ACATCAGAGAACCATCA
Organism: Neomonachus schauinslandi; assembly: GCF_002201575.2. Classification (NCBI taxonomy): domain Eukaryota; kingdom Metazoa; phylum Chordata; class Mammalia; order Carnivora; family Phocidae; genus Neomonachus; species Neomonachus schauinslandi. The sequence goes on from NW_025409199.1 coordinate 18, forward strand.
ATGTTTCAAACAAGAGTCACAAAACTATAATTGTCATTTCAGTTCATTTAGTCCCATATTACTAATTCTTGTTTAATTTGAATGCAGCTTTTACTTAGTTCTGGAAATTCTTACCTATTTCAGTTTTATGATCTTAAAGATATTGAATACCTGTATTTGTCCTAAAAGTCCTTTTTATGAACATCGTTGAAGATGAAACTCATTTTGCAAGAGAATAAAACAACTATAAATGACAAAAATCTCAGAAAGAGACATTGCTAATGATCTGAGAGTTCATTATGTTGCAATTGACAGGGAAACTCAGTTATTTCTGTGTCACATAACACTTCAATAGCCAGAATATTGAATGATGATGATTTTATACCAGCATATAACATAACATACCAAAACAAACAAGCCTAATTAGTCAACAAGACTTTGTTAATGATTTGAATCTTGGGGAAGTTGGTTAAAAAAAAAAAAAAGTTTTGGGGCGCCTGAGTGGCTCAGTCGTTAAGCATCTGCCTTTGGCTCAGGTCATGATCCCAGGGTCCTTGGATCGAGCCCCGCATCGGGCTCCCTGCTCGGCGGGAAGCCTGCTTCTCCCTCTCCCATTCCCCCTGCTTGTGTTCCTGCTCTCGCTCTCTCTCTCTCTGTCAAATAAATAAAATCTTAAAAAAAAAAAAAAGTTTTAAAGCATATGCCTAAGTAGGATTAGGGATGTTAAAAACTTCATAAAGGCAAAACATAGAAACTGATTTTTCTGGGCAGGCAAAGAGAAAACAGCTATTTACATTTTCTTATCAAGAGCAGACCAACAATTCAAGGAAACTTGTCTTTTTGAACAGAGAGAAAGCAGACTTTCAATCTTATACCAATGTACTTTAAAGTCCATTTATTTTAATCTTAGTTCTTCTGCCCACACCTAAAATTACTTTCCCAAGATTTCCCTTCACGACTTTCTACAACTTTCCTTTGCATTCAGATTTTATCCCCAGTCATTTCTTTCCAAATAGCCAACCTTATTTAGGACAAAATTACCTTCTTTTACCTTCAACAAAAATGCATTCCCATTCCTTATATCTCTCTTACATATCTTCTAGTTTTCTACATACAGAGTTGTTTCTCTTATTTCCATCGGTCTTAATTATGTTTAGCAGAATTTTGCACTGTTAGAAAGCTAAGTCTCCAGTGAAGATAAGTAGTAACCAGTTGTGAACTGTTACACCAGGACTCTTCAGACAACAATTTTACTATTTAAGCACAAAGGATGTTTACCAACAGACTCAAACATCCTTTGTTTCTTTGCAATAAGAAATGAAAAAGCACAAACCTATATTCAGTTATCAATGATTTAGCACTTTATCGTATTTGGAAAAGACCTAGATGTCCAATGAATTTAATCCCATTTATCTTAGATGTAACTGACAGATCCAACTGAGACCATGCAGTGTTACAGGAGCTCAGTCCTTTCCTAAGTTTTGCAATCCAAATTGTTTCCAGTGGGTTAAAAGGCACCCCAGAGAGTCCTTGGGAACCGAAGCCTACTGAGGCCATGCTCCCAGAAAAGTAAAGAAGGTTCATTACCACCAAATCACCCCCAACTCCTGGGTGGCTTCCCACGCAGGTGTGTCAGAGTTCCAGTGTGTCAAAAGCGACCAGAGGCATCCCTCAAAGAAGAAATCGCTATTGATCATAATCCTACCTTCCCATTAAGGCATTCCTCTCATAAAAGGCCCCGTAGGAGGGATGCCAACGTCCCTCCCCTACCCCATTGCATCCTAGGCTGCCAATGGATGCCTGGTGAATGGACTGAAATCCTTGCCATGCTGCATATGCCCTGAAGTTTGCATTATTGCCCTGCCATTTTTAACCCATGGAAAATACTAGAAAAGTTTTACAAGGGGGAAATTACCCAATTTTTACTTTAAGTAGTTAGTAGAGGACATTGACAGAATAGCGTAAAGGTAGAAATCCATCATGATCTAAACGACATTCCAACACATGTAGTCTTTACAGCCAACTTCCCTAGGAAATGGCCCATGGTTGGATTTTAATTCAATTGGGTACTGGTTTCAGCCAGCTCCCAGTGGAGGTCCAGCAGCCAGAAGCGGCTAGACTAGGGACATGAAGGGAATCACATTAAATCAATCAGGAGGAAACCTCACAGGGAAGTCTTAAGATTGGCAGCCGTCCTGGTGACTTAGGTAGCTGTCCAGTGCCCAAGACCGACAACTTTGTATAAAGACAGGAATAGAGAGGGATCAAGTTTCTGGGTCTTACTACCATTCCGGTCAGGGTAGTAACTTCCAGCCAAAAGGCAGGCTTTCTCCTTCCAGTACAGTAGCCATGAGCTAGAGGATTACAGCCTGAGCAGTCAACATGAAAATGTTCCGATAAGACCGTACTCCTTGAAGGGCCCCTGAAATGAGAGGAAAGGAAGAGAACAGAAAGTACTCACCAAGTTTGCACCGAGGCTTAGAGTCCAGATGAGACTTTGGACTCAAAGCCCACGTTGGGCGCCATATGATGTAGGAAGAACATTAGGGTTCAAAGCCGATGGCCAAGAAAGAATTGTTGAGACATCTTTGGTGCAAAATGTGATTTTATTGAAGCATGGAGACAGGACAGGTGGTCAGAAAGAGTTGCACCGGGGTCATGAGGAGTGGCCCATTATATACTTCCAAGTTAGGAGGGGGTTAGGGATAGCGTAAGTCTCTAAGGAATTTTGAAAGCAAGGTTTCCAAGACCTGGAGGGAGCTAGCTATTGTTGGGAAAAGGTCATTTATTACCATCTAATAAAACCTTAATCATGAGACCCTTCAGATATATATTGGTGGGTCATATGCTTGGGGGATGATTGCCAACACGTATCTTGGGGGGTTTAGAGATAAAGGAAGTTTCCAAAGGAATTTTTATACATTAAAGTAGACTTACAGGATCCTGGGGGTCCGGCTAAGGTTGCCTCTGGCCCTTAGTGAAGTGTCAGCATTGAGGCAGTTGAGTCCCTAGAGGAATGTCACTGTTGTTTTAAGGACTTGTCTAGGTAGTAAGGAAATTTAATAGTTTTTCTTCTGCCTTTGTTTCCCACATGAGTCTCAACTGATGCAGAAAGCATTTGACAACATTCTTTCAGCATTTTGAATATATCATCACACTTCCTTCTGCTGTATAAAGTTTCTGAGAAATTTCTGATAATCTTACATAGGTTCCCTTGTTTGTGATGAGTTATTTTTCTGTTTCCCCTTTTGAGATTTTCTTTTCATCTGACAGTGTGATTATAATGTGCCTTTGTGTGGATCTGTTAGATTTTATACGTACTGTAATTCTTTGTTGATATTCTGATTTCCCTTAGTTGCCTGTAGGGGCTAAGGGCAGGCTATCCCAATGGCACACTTTAGCATGAACAATATTTTGAGTTAGAAGCAATCAAAACCCAGCACATTCAGAAAAGCTCTTTACCTCCCCCCCTCAACTGCCTACCTATACCAGGAAGAGAGCATTTAAGGAGATTCTTCTTTATAGGTAAGAAATTTATTTCCATAATAGGACAACCTTTGTTTTCCAAACACCACCTCCCACCGGCCCACTAAGGATCTTTCTTCTCTTTGTATCTTTAGAGCATTGCTTCTCTCAGGTCCTGTAAGCCTCAGATTGTCTCAGTTTAAAAAATGTTTCAACAGGAAGTTTAAAATTGTTGAAGAAATTGAACTCTTCAGGGTTTGCTTTCTGAGCTTTATTTCTTTGATAAAGTCATATTTGTCTCTATGTCCTATGATTTTTTT
>NW_025409199.1:83781-83925 GCF_002201575.2 Neomonachus schauinslandi
GAGGTTGAGAGGGAGAGAGGGCGAGAGGACGTGGGTCCTAGGCCGTGTCATCTGGTGTTGCTCAGTGGATCTTATTTGTTCAATTTTTTTTTCTTTGTTAAGGTGATATCTTTTAGGCAACTGTATTCATCATTTCTTGATTTA
>NW_025409200.1:0-969 GCF_002201575.2 Neomonachus schauinslandi
TTTATATTTTATAATATTAGTAGTTTCTCTTAAGCTCAGCCTTATAACTGGGATGTCTAAACCATTTATATTTAATGTGATTTTTGATATGTTAGGGTTTAAGCTTGTTATTTTTTTTTTTTTTAAGATTTTATTTGTTTATTTGAGACAGAGAGAATGAGAGACAGAGAGCACGAGAGGGAGGAGGGTCAGAGGGAGAAGCAGACTCCCCGCTGAGCAGGGAGCCCGATGCGGGACTCGATCCCGGGACTCCAGGATCATGACCTGAGCCGAAGGCAGTCGCTTAACTGACTGAGCCACCCAGGCGCCCCTAAGCTTGTTATTTTATTCATTGTATTGTTTGTTCTCTTCCATTTTTCATTTCTTTCTTAATTTTCCTGCTGCCCTGAGGAATGTTCTATATGTTTTAGGTTCTATTTTTATTTTTCTGTAGTATATAGAAATATCTCTTTGTATGGCTGTTTGAATATCTTTTGTGATTCTAACATCTGTCATCTCATCAACACTTACAAAATCTTTTAAAAAATAAAAACAAAATTTTTCCCTTTTTTTTATTGTGCTGAAATACACAACATAAAATTTACCATGTTAACTATTTTTAAGTGTATGGTTTGTTAGTATTAAATACAGCAGTAATGTTGTGCAACTATAACCAGCATTCAGTCTGTCTCTGGAGCTCTTTTTTTCTTATAAAACTTATATTCTGTACCCATTAGACAATAACAACTCATTCCCAGTCTCTGAAGCCCCTGGCATCCATCATTCTACTTTCAGTCTATATCATTTTGACTGCTGTGATACTTCATACAAGTAAAATCATACAGTGTTTGTTGTCTTTTAGTGACTGACATATTTCACTAACAATACTGTACTCGAGTTTCATTCATATTGTAACATGTCAGAATTTTCTTTCTTTTTAAGTGAATAATATTCTATTGTATAGATATGCCACATTTTGTTTATCCATTT
>NW_025409201.1:0-321 GCF_002201575.2 Neomonachus schauinslandi
ATGTTAACTTTTCCAGATTAATCAAGTTACTCATGATCAAGCAGTGGTGCTACAAAATGCCCTTCAGATTATTCCTAATCCATCATCTGAGTGCATGCTTAGAAATGTATCCATACGTCTTGCCCAGCAAATATCTGATGAGGTTAGTATAAAACTGAAAGCTCGGAGCCTGGAGTGGTTTATTTTTTATTATTCTTGATATAGTATCTGCTTACTTATAATTAAATGAAGATTATCACAATCTAGGGCTAAGTATTCTAGACCATAATTTTATTTTATTTTATTTCTGCTTAAGTTTCATAAAATTCTACTTATTAAAGT
>NW_025409201.1:311621-312000 GCF_002201575.2 Neomonachus schauinslandi
AATTCTAACAAACATTCAAAGGAGAAATAATACCTATTCTCCCGAAGCTGTTTCAAAACATAGAACCAGAAGGAACGCTCCAGACTCATTCTCTGAGGCCAGCATTACCTTGATCCCCAAACCAGGCAAAGACCGCAAGAAAAAAGAGAATTTCAGACCGTTACCCCTGATGAATATGGATTCCAAAATCCTCTACAAAATCCTAGCTAATAGGATCCAACAATACATTTAAAGGATCATCCACCACGACCAAGTGGATTTATCCCCGGGATGCAAAGGTGGTTCAACATTCGCAAATCAATCGATGTGATAGAACACATTAATAAGAGGAGGGAGAAGAACCATACGGTCCTCTCAGTTGATGCAGAAAAAGCACTTG
>NW_025409202.1:0-627 GCF_002201575.2 Neomonachus schauinslandi
TATGCAGATGAAATAAAACACACTTATCAGCTATAGCCTAGGTATGCGTCAGGTTAAGATCTATTCTGGCTCTATAGATAATTTTATTAATTTTAAAACAGAAGGAAAACCAAGTCACCCAGCCATTCAATTCCTATGTGTTTAATAGGTAAGAAAAAACAGCAGCTGACCAAAGCACGTGTGATTTGGAGAATTTTCAAAATAAATAGTTTTATTCCCAATAGTAGAAAACTAGAAATAATCCTAATGTCTATGAACAGAATATGTAGGATGACCATAAAATGTAGTACCACTCAAAATGGAATAACCCCCCCCCCCACATAAATGACTGAAATTTTAAAATCATGCTGACTGGAATAATTTAGACATAAAAGAGTACACAATATGATCACATGTGTGCAAAATTTAAGAAACAGAGAACTACTCTATAATGACAAAAAGCAGAGCAATGGTTGCTTAAAGCCAGGAGCAGAAAACTTCCGGGGTTGATGAAAATGTTGTTTTCTTGACTGTACCATTACTTTAAACTCACCACATGCTTTATTTAGACCTAGTTCATGCAATATAAATGATATCTCAAACAGCCTGTTTAAAACGTACTTTCTAAAGTATGAATATTAATAGATA
>NW_025409203.1:0-448 GCF_002201575.2 Neomonachus schauinslandi
TGACTTAATGTGATCCCCTTCATGTCCCTAGTCTAGCCGCTTCTGGCTGCTGGACCTCCACTGGGAGCTGGCTGAAACCAGTACCCAACTGAATTAAAATCCAACTGTGGATCATTTCCTAGGGAAGGTGGCTGTAAAGACTACATGTGTTGGAATGTCGCTTAGATCATGATGGATTTCTATCTTTACGCTATTCTGTCAATGTCCTCTACTAACTACTTAAAGTAAAAATTGGGTAATTTCCCCCTTGTAAAACTTTTCTAGTATTTTCCATGGGTTAAAAATGGCAGGGCAATAATGCAAACTTCAGGGCATATGACAGCATGGCAAGGATATTTCAGTCCATTCACCAGGCATCCAATGGCAGCCTAGGATGCAATGGGGTAGGGGAGGGACGTTGGCATCCCTCCTATGGGGCCTTTTATGATAGGAATGCCTTAATGGGAAG
>NW_025409204.1:0-3716 GCF_002201575.2 Neomonachus schauinslandi
TCATTATCTTGGGGTTGTGAGATCATGCACCCAGTACAGAGTCTGCTTGAGATTCTCTCTCTCCCACCCCTCCTGCCCCTCCCCCAACTTCGCAACACACGCTTTCTCTCTCTAAAATAAATCAATCTCTTTTTTAAAAAAGTATCTTTCGAACTTGTAGAAGATGATGGAGGAGTAGGAGACCTAAATTTCATCTGGTCCCAGTAATTCAGCTAGATAGGAATCAAACCACTCTGAACACCTACGAACTCAACAGGAGATCGAAGAAAAGAAGAGCAACAACTCTCTGAACAGAAAAGCGACCACTTTCTGGAAGGTAGGATGTTCAGAGAAGTGAATCTGAGGTGACATTTGGGAAGATAGACAGTGGGGAGCGGGCCTCCATCAGCCACTAGCAGCAAGTGATAGAGCAGAACACAAAATCAGAAATTTTAGAAGTCTGCTCTGCTGAGGGACCTTTCTCCCGTGGCTACGCGGTGTGTAGAACCCTCGCTGGGACAGTGTGGCCTCAGGACCCTCGGGGTCCAGGAAGACCAGGGGTGTCTGAGAGCGGAGGAGCTCCCAGGTATCAGAGCAGGGAAGCCGGCTGTAGAGATGGAGCCGAGGAGTGGGCTCTCAGCTCAGGGTTGCCATAAACTGTGATCCGCGGCACAGTGGGGCCACTGCCCTTACATTAGGGACCCAACAAGCGGCAGGACTGGGAAGACTTCCCTTCCATCCCCAGGAGCATCAGCGTGGGAGCGCACTGCAGGGATCTGCTGGGTTTGGAGACTCCACACGGGGTCATGTGCCAGAGATAGAAACGCTTGGTCACAGGCCGGGTGAGCACGGAGTGTGGCCGGAAACTGGGGAGATGGGAGTGACTGACTGCTTTTCTCTGGGGGCTCACTGAGGAGTGGGGCGCCAAGTTCTCGGCTCCTCTGGGGCAGAGATTGAGAGGCCGCCATTTCACTCTCGTCCTCCAAAGCTGTATGGAGAGCTTGCAGGGAACAAAAGCTCTGGAGAGCAAACCCGAGCACATTATCTAGCCCCTCCCCCTCCAGCAAGGGCGGGGCAATTCCACCTCTGGCAAAGACATTTGAGAACCACGTCAACAGGCCCCTCCCCCAGAAGATCAGCAAGAACAGCCAGCCAAGACCAAGTTTACTGAACAATGAGAATGGCAGAATGTCAGCACTAGGGGAATACAGGACCTAGAATTCATGGCTTTTCTCCCCCTGATTCTTTAGTCTTTTAATGTTAATGGTTTTCATTTTCTTAATTTTCTTTTTTTTTTGGAATTTTTCTTTTTCCCTTTTTCAACCAACATCTTATCAATTCCTTTTTAAAAAAATCTTTTTTATTTTTCATTTTTAGAGTCATATTCTATCCCTTCATAGTCGTTAACCTTATTTTTGGTATATATATATAAGTTGTTCTCTGTTTAAAATTTTGGGATACAATTTCTTCTAACAGATCAAAATATATCCTAAATATCCAGTGTATGGCTTTTTTCTAGTTTCCTGCCTTATCACATTCTCTCCCTTTTTATTTTTTTTCAATTTCCTCTTCTTTCTTTTTTCAACCAACTTCTGATCTATCAATTCCTTTTATAAAATTTTTATAGTTTTCATCTTTACAGTCATATTCCATCCCTTATCTTATTTACTCTTATTTTTGTACATATATAAGTTTTTCATTCTTTAAAATTTTGGGGGACATTTTCTTCTAACAGATCAAAATACACCCAAAATCTAGTGTGTGTCAATGATCTATGCACCAGTCTGATCATATTTGATCATATTTTTTTTCTTTATATTTTTCTTTTTTCTTTCTTTTCCCCTGGTTTCAGGCCCCTTTGATTTGTTTAGTGTATATTTTTCTGGGGTCATTATTACCTTGTTAGCATTTTGTTCTCTCATTCATCTATTCTCCTCTGGACAAAGTGACAAGATAGAAAAAATTACCTCAAAAAAAAGGACGAGAAGCAGTATGGACTGCCAGGGACCTAATCAATATGGGCATTAGTAAGATGTTGGAACTACAGTTCAGAATGATGATTTTAAAGATACTAGCTGGGCTGGAAAAAGCATGGAAGTTATTAGAGAAACCCTTTCTGGAGAAGTAAAAGAACTAAAATCTAACCAAGTCAAAATAAAAAAGGCTATTGTGAAGTGCAATCAAAATGGGGGCTCTAACTGCTAGGATAAATGAGGCAGAATAAAGAATTAGTGATATAGAAGACCAAATGATGGAAAATAAAGAAGCTGACAAAAAGAGAGATGAGCAACTACTGGATCACGAGGGCAGAATTCGAGAGATAAGTGATACCATAAGACAAAACAACATTAGAATAATTAGAATCCCAGAAGAAGAAGAAAGAGAGAGGGGGGCAGAAGGTATATTGGAGCAAATTATAGCAGAGAAGGTCCCTAATTTGGGGAAGGAAACAGGCATCAAAATCCGGGAGACACAGAGAAGCCCTCTCAAAATCAATAAAAATAGGTCTACACCCTGACATCTAATAGTAAAACTTACAAGTCTCAGACACAAAGAGAAAATCCTGAAAGCAGCTCGGGACAAGAGATATGTAACCTACAATGGTAGAAACATTAGATTGACAACAGACCTATCCACAGAGACCTGGCAGGCCAGAAAGGACTGGCAGGATATATTCAGAGCACTAAACGAGAAAAATATGCAGCTGAAAATACTGTATCAAGCTAGGCTGTCATTGAAAATAGAAGGAGAGATAAAAAGCTTCCAGGACAAACAAAAACTAAAGGAATTTGCAAACACGAAATCAGCCCTACAAGAAATCTTGAAAGGGGTCCTCTAAGCAAAGAGAGAGCATACAAGTAACGTAGACCAGAAAGGAACACAGACAATATACAGTAACAGTCACCTTACAGGCAATACAATGGCACTAACTTCATATCTCTCAATAGTTACCCTGAATGTAAATGGGCTAAATGCCCCCATTCAAAAGACACAGGGTATCAGATTGGATAAAAAAACAAGACCCATCGATATGCTATCTGCAAGAGATTCATTTTAGACCCAAAGACACCCCTAGATTGAAAGTGAGGGGGGGAAACCATTTACATGCTAATGGACACCAAAAGAAAGTGGGGGTGGAAATCTGTATATCAGACAAATTAGATTTTTTTAAAGATTTTATTTATTTATTTGACAGAGAGAGAGACAGTGAGAGAGGGAACACAAGCAGGCGGAGTGGGAGAGGGAGAAGCAGGCTTCCTGCCGAGTAGGGAGCCCAATGCGGGGCTCGATCCCAGGACCCTGGGATCATGACCAGAGCTGAAGGCAGATGCTTAATGACTGAGCCACCCAGGCGCCCCCAGACAAATTAGATTTTAAACCAAAGTGTATAAGAAGAGATGAGGAAGGACACTATATCATAATTAAAGGGTCTATCCAACACGAAGATCTAACAATTGTAAATATCTATGCCCCTAACATGGGAGCAGCCAATTATATAAGCCAATTAATAACAAAAGCAAAGAAACACATTGACAACAATACAATAATACTGGGGGACTTTAACACCCCCCTCACTGAATTAGACAGATCATTTAAGCAAAAGATCAACAAGGAAATAAAGGCTTTAAATGACACACTGGACCAAATGGACTTAACAATATATTCAGAACATTCCATCCCAAAGTAACAGAATACACATTCTTCTCTAGTGCCCATGGAACATTCTCCAGAATTGA
>NW_025409204.1:103716-104519 GCF_002201575.2 Neomonachus schauinslandi
AATATGATCAGGCTGGTATATAGATCAGTGCCACACACTAGATTTGGTGTGTATTTTGGTCTTTTAGAAGAAAGTGCCTCCCAAAATTTTAAAGAAAGAAAAACTTATATATGTACAAAAATAAGGGTTGATATGATGAAGGGATGGAATATGACTGTAAAGATGGAAATTATAAAAAATTTTATAAAAGGAATTGATAAGAAGTGTTTGAAAAAAGAAATAAGAGGATTTAAAAAAGAAAAAAAAAGGGAGAGGATGTGATCAGGCAGGGGAATAGAAAACACCATATACTAGAGATTTAGGGTATATTTTAATCTGTTAGAAGAAACTATCTCAAAATTTTAAAGAGAGAACAACTTATATATATAAGCCAAAAATACGGGTAACTACTATGAAGGGATAGAATATGACTCTAAAAATGAAAAATAAAAATGTTTTTTTTTTTAAAAAAAGGGATTGATAAGATGTTGGTTGAAAAAGGGAAAAAGAAAAATTCAAAAAGAAAAAAATAGAAAAAAGACAGTTAAAAAAAATTAACTTTGAAAGACTAAAGAATCATGGTAAAAAAGGCATGAATTCTATGTGCAGTATTCCCCTAGCGCTGGAGTTCTGCCGTTCTCATTGATCGGTAAACTTGGCCTTGGCTGGCTGTTCTCGCTGATCTTCTGGGGAGGGGCCTGTTGCCGTGGTTTCCAAATGTCTCTGCCGGAGGCGGAATTGCCCCGCCCTTGCCCCCTCCCGGCTAAGTAATCTGCTCGGGTTTGCTCTCCGGGGCTTTTGTTCCCTGCGAGCTTTCCGTACAG
>NW_025409205.1:0-700 GCF_002201575.2 Neomonachus schauinslandi
TAAGGTTTTGGGTGCAGTTTTAAATGGGATCAACTCCTTAATTTCTCTTTCTTCTGTCTTGTTGTTGGTGTATAGGAATGCCACTGACTTCTGTGCATTGATTTTCTTTTTTTTTTATTATTATTATTTTTTTATTTATTTTTTCTTTTCTTTTTTTTATGAATATATTTATTTATAAATACACTATCTGATGTTTTTGAATTACATATATTCTGATATTTTCTCTTAACATTGTTTCATGAATATTTTTTTTCTTTTTTTTTTATTCTTATGTTAATCCCCATACATTACATCATTAGTTTTAGATGAAGTGTTCCATGACTCATTGTTTGTGCATAACACCCAGTGCTCCATGCAGAATGTGCCCTCCTCAATACCCACCACCCGGCTAACCCATCCTCCCACCTCCCTCCCCTCTAGAACCCTGTTTGTTTTCCAGAGTCCATTGTCTCTCATGGTTCGTCTACCCCTCCGATTTCCCCCGCTTCATTCTTCCCCTCCTGCTACCTTCTTCTTCTTCTTCTTTTTTTTTCTTAACATATATTGCATTATTTGTTTCAGAGGTACAGATCTGAGATTCAACAGTCTTGCACAATTCACAGCACTTACCAGAGCACATACCCTCCCCAGTGTCTATCACCCAGTCACCCCATCCTTCCCACCCCACCCCCCACTCCAGCAACCCTCAGTTTGTTTCCTG
>NW_025409205.1:65700-73457 GCF_002201575.2 Neomonachus schauinslandi
AGCCCTTTATCTGATATGTCATTTGCAAATATCTTCTCCCATTCTGTCAGTTGTCTTTTGGTTTTGTTGACTGTTTCCTTTGCTTTGCAAAAGCTTTTTATCTTGATGAAGTCCCAATAGTTCATTTTTGCCCTTGCCTCCCTTGCCTTTGGCGATGTTTCTAGGAAGAAGTTGCTTCGGCTGAGGTCAAAGAGGTTGCTGCCTGTGTTCTCCTTTAGGATGTTGATGGACTCCTGTCTCACATTGAGGTCTTTCAACCATTTGGAGTCTATTTTTGTGTGTGGTGTAAGGAAATTGTCCAGTTTCATTCTTCTGCATGTGGCTATCCAATTTTCCCAACACCATTTGTTGAAGAGACTGTCTTTGTTCCATTGGACATTCTTTCCTGCTTTGTCAAAGATGAGTTGACCATAGAGTTGAGGGTCCATTTCTGGGCTCTCTATTCTGTTCCATTGATCTATGTGTCTGTTTTTGTGCCAGTACCATACTGTCTTGATGATGACAGCTTTGTAATAGAGCTGGAAGTCCGGAATTGTGATGCCGCCGGCTTTGCTTTTCTTTTTCAACATTCCTCTGGCTATTCGAGGTCTTTTCTGGTTCCATACAAATTTTAGGATTATTTGTTCCATTTCTTTGAAAAAAGTGGATGGTATTTTGATGGGGATTGCATTGAATGTGTAGATTGCTCTAGGTAGCATTGACATCTTCACAATATTTGTTCTTCCAATCCATGAGCATGGAATGTTTTTCCATTTCTTTGTGTCTTCCTCAATTTCTTTCATGAGTATTTTATAGTTTTCTGAGTACAGATCCTTTGTCTCTTTGGTTAGATTTATTCCTAGGTATCTTATGGTTTTGGGTGCAATTGTAAATGGGATCGACTCCTTAATTTCTCTTTCTTCTGTCTTGTTGTTGGTGTATAGGAATGCCACTGACTTCTGTGCATTGATTTTATATCCTGCCACTTGACTGAATTCCTGTATGAGTTCTAGCAGTTTTGGGGTGGAGTCTTTTGGGTTTTCCACATAAAGTATCATATCATTGATATGAGGAATTCTTAATCTCAGGAAACAAACTGAGGGTTGCTGGAGTGGGGGGTGGGGTGGGAGGGATGGGGTGACTGGGTGATAGACACTGGGGAGGGTATGTGCTCTGGTAAGCGCTGTGAATTGTGCAAGACTGTTGAATCTCAGATCTGTACCTCTGAAACAAATAATGCAATATATGTTAAGAAAAAAAAAGAAGAAGAAGGTAGCAGGAGTGGAAGAATGAAGCAGGGGAAATCGGAGGGGTAGACGAACCATGAGAGACGATGGACTCTGAAAAACAAACTGAGGGTTCTAGAGGGGAGGGGGGTGGGAGGATGGGTTAGCCTGGTGATGGGTATTGAGGAGGGCACATTCTGCATGGAGCACTGGGTGTTATGCACAAATAATGAATCATGGAACACTTCATCTAAAACTAATGATGTAATGTATGGGGATTAACATAAGAATAAAAAAAATACTTTAGGGGTGCCTGGGTGGCTCAGTCATTAAGCGTCTGCTTTTGGCTCAGGTCATGATCCTAGGGTCCTGGGATCAAGCCCCGCATTGGGCTCTCTGCTCAGCAGGAAGCCTGCTTCTCCCTCTCCCACTCCACCTGCTTGTGTTCCCCCTCTCACTGTCTCTCTCTGTCAAAATAAATAAAATCTTAAACAACAACAACAACAACAACAAAACCCCAAATACTTTAAATCCACTATGAGCAACATGCTGTGGTACATCTGTCAGGACTGCAGACATGATCAATGTGGAATCTTTACTAGCAGTGTATAAGCTTTCCTATTTTATCCCAATCTTGTTCTGGCTACATTGATATATTTTCATCTGGAAAGTTGGTCAGGATGCGTCACAGCAAGAGAGCCACAAAGGAAGGAAAAAATTTAAATAGAGTAGTTTGATTACATGACTACTGGACAATCGCATTATGAATGAGATACCTTCCTTATATGTAATATTGGAAAGAAGACCCTCCTTATCTCCCAGTCATACTATTTTGTAAACAACATCTTAAATATGTCTCCCACAAAATTTTTTGCATGAATTTATTGGATGACCAAGACAATGAAAAATTTATTCTCCCTTTAGGAGAATATGTTTTATACTACATTATTTTACTAATAAATCAGGCACCACCACCCCTACAAAACATTTGTAGTGCTGGAAATTATTAGGCTTATTCTTTTAAATGCTTCAGAACATTAAATATTCAATCTAATAGTGAGATGGTGATAACTAGAAACAGTTCCACTTTGTATACCATCAGTTCTTTGAGTTCTCAAGAAAGAATTAGACTAATAAAAATTTGTAGATTTTGTAGGGCTCAAAAATTTGGTATGCTTTGGGAAACAGGGAGTTAAAAATCTTTCGGAAGTTAACTTGGTATAAGAGTATGAAAAGCCTCTGTTGCTCTAGTTCTAAGGAAATGCTTTCCTTTTTTCTAATAAAGCTTTCCGCAGAAGACAAACTCTGTACACAATAAACAAGGTAAGTATAGGACAGAATTGCTGTAATTCATTAACTCTCAAAAAATTTATTCATTTTGACATGTAAGGGAAACTTTATTTATGAATGTTAAATGTGCTTCGAAGTGCTGATCTGTTAAAATTCCATAAAACAAGCCTTGAAATGCAAGTAATTTGTGCCAGCTACGAGTAAATAACCAAGGCAGCATTTCCAGAGAGACTAGGGCAAAGAACAGAACTAACCACAATCAGCAGAAAAGAAACAAAACATAATCAAGTGTTAATAATTCACCATAGTTACAACTCTTAAAACCAAAGCAAACAATACAACTATCATTTGTTTACATTTAGGCTTGTTTTCAGCATCTCTACACTGAAGTGTTCCCTGTACATTGATGTGGATAGAAAATCAAAGGCTACAGAGGCTTTTTCTTAGGTTAGAACGGTAATTTTAATGTGTAAATTTGGATTTTATTATTTTGCTTTCTCTATCTCTGCATTATAATCTCTTAAAGGAAGAACATAGGGATTAATTTATTAAATATTATGAAACATTCACATTTTATATTCTCTAACATATGTTTTGTTTGTATGCTTGTTTGTTTCCTGAGCACACTATAGTAACTGTTTATGTGAATTCCAAAAGAGCAAAATTAGAACTTTGGGAAAGTCCAAAAATAACAGGAAGCACCCTGTTCTGTAAAAAACACTGGGCTCAGAATCAGAAAACTTGGGTCCCAGGCCCAATTTTCTCCTGGTAGCTGAGGGATTTTTCCTTTAGCACTATAATGGGAATGTCAATACCTAACCTACTGTATCTTAGAAAGTGAATATATGAATAAACTGAGATAACATGTGGGAAATTTAATTATAAATGAAACTACTCTGTGGTTGTAATGAATTACTCTTGTACCCCTATCAAACAATCTGACATTACTAGTACATAGTATTTCCAGTATTTGAACATATTTGACTTTCTGGATGACTGAGCATGAAATCAAATCTGATTTTGTTCAGAGTCATTTTTCCAAAGGGATGTAATCATCTTAGTATTCTGGATAGTTTCCCCTAGTAAGGCCCCCTATTGAGTAATACATTCCAATGAAGAGTCTGTGCTGCCAGTAAGTCAGACTGTGTATTATAATAAATTCTTAATTTGGTTAGTGTATATAGCATGCCCCAAGACATTTTCAAGCATTACAAAGACTTGAAAATTATCCCCAGTTGCTTTTCCTTTAGTATTAAGGCAAAAAGTGAGGATGATTCCTAAAGAAATTGACAGAATTATCAAAAACTTCATCAGAAGGAAATTAAAGCATGCTTGAAAGTAACTTTCTAAGTCCTAGGGATCATTTATTTGGTTCTTGTGTCTCTGACCATGAAAAAGCTACTGAAAGAAACAATGCTGGTTCCACAGGAGGTCTCTTAGGATCTATCTGTCTTTGGCTGTTTTTGGAGGTGAGATTCAAATGTCCTCCAGTGATGAAAAGGATTTGAACTCATTTCAGAAAAGAAACATAAATATCAAATAATAGCATGCATATTATGAACCACTTCCTTATTTTTATATAGTTTTTAAATTTTTTATATTTTTGAGGATTAGAAAAGTATAAACTATTTTTACTATTACAAGTAGTCTTAGAAGCACCAGTAGGTGACATTCTAGCTGAAAGGAAAACAGAATTTTTGTATTAGTATGAGATGCTAATTTATTATTGCATTTAGATCTACTGACCATGTGAGGGAGTAAGAAGTTAAACAGCTGTATCTAGTTCATCTCTGCATATTTTAATCCAAATATGGTAAAGGGCAGGGCTAAAGAAGGGAGTGTCCCTATAATAAACAGGGCTCAGAACTTGTAACAGAATATTAAATTACACTCCACTCAAGAGAACTCTGCACTTTGCACCTTGGTTAAAGTCTCATTTAAATTTAAATTTCTAAACTTTTTTAAAGAAATTTTTATTTGATCTCCTCTTTTCTGAATTGCAGAAATCAGATAAAACTTCTTGATAAAAATGACTTCTTGTCATGTTACTGAAGATCCTATAAAAAAGGTTGCTATCTTTGGAGGAACTCATGGGAATGAGTTAACAGGAGTATTTCTAGTTAAGCACTGGCTGGAGAATGGCGCTGAGATTCAGAGAACAGGGCTGGAAGTAAAACCATTTATTACCAACCCAAGAGCAGTGAAGAAGTGTACCAGATATATTGACTGTGACCTGAATCGAGTTTTTGACTCTGAAAATCTTGGGTAAGACTACATTTTGTGTTGTATGCATGGGTGCACATATGGGTGTGTGTGTGTGTGTGTGTGTGTGAAAAGTGGTATGTGTGAGAGAACATGTATGTGTAGCGCATGATATACAAATCTGTACATATGATCATTGTTGTGAATAAGATCACTTTCACTTTTAATCATACTCTACTATGAATTTCTCAGTTACCTAAACTGGGCATTCACATGCTCTCTTATAAACTTTTTAAAGCATCAGACTATTCCTAACTGATTTTCTTTTTAAATGCATTCTGTATAGACTGAGACAATAAATAACAATGTTTTTTATTTTTAAATCCTATATTTAAAGAAACAGATTTAACGGTCTTGAAATTTATTGTGTTTGGCCACTATGCTTGCATACATATTTGTTAGCTTTCTAGGTGATTCACTACTATGTGTTCATGCAACTGCATTTATGGTAGTACATAAAGTTCTAGTCAAGAAAATTGTAATGTTTCAATTAATATTTTTTAACAAAAAATGTGAATATTTTCAAAAAAATATTCATCAAAAAAATCAGGCCACCCTGTGAAAGAGGAGTAGATGTACTGGCTTCAGTGGTGGGTCGCTGAGAGATAAAGACACTTCACCTGCATGTTCTGAATTTAACTTGCAACTGGTTTATAATATATTGCACACAATGTATGCAATAGTAACACTCTAGGTATTAATTATAATACTAATATAACACATAATATAAATAATATTAATTATGTTTCCTTTGTTTACATCTTTGTAGCTCCTAGTGTAGATATATAGGCCTCTTAGTATTTGCTTCTTACTACTTTCTTTTATTTATCTAAAAATATTATTAAACACTTACTCTTTTTTTTTATTCTTATGTTAATCCCCATACATTACATCATTAGTTTTAGATGAAGTGTTCCATGATTCATTGTTTGTGCATAACACCCAGTGCTCCATGCAGAATGTGCCCTCCTCAATACCCACCACCAGGCTAACCCATCCTCCCACCCCCTTCCCCTCTAGAACCCTCAGTTTCTTTTTCAGAGTCCATCATCTCTCATGGTTCGTCTACCCCTCTGATTTCCCCCGCTTCATTCTTCCCCTCCCGCTACCTTCTTCTTCTTTTTTTTTCTTAACATATATTGCATTATTTGTTTCAGAGGTACAGATCTGAGATTCAATAGTCTTGCACAATTCACAGCGCTTACCAGAGCACATACCCTCCCCAGTGTCTATCACCCAGTCACCCCATCCCTCCCACCCCACCCCCCACTCCAGCAACCCTCAGTTTGTTTCCTGCAATTAAGAATTCCTCATATCAGTGAGATCATATGATACATGTCTTTCTCTGTTTGACTTATTTCACTCAACATAATACCCTCCAGTTCCATCCACGTCGTTGCAAATGGCAAGATCTCATTCCTTTGATGGCTGCATAATATTCCATTGTATATACATACCACATCTTCTTTATCCATTCATCTGTCAATGGACATCTTGGCTCTTTCCACAGTTTGGCTATTGTGGACATTGCTGCTATAAACATCAGGGTGCACGTACCCTTTCGGATCCCTACATTTGTATCTTTGGGGTAAATACCCAATAGTGCAATTGCTGGATCATATGGTAGCTCTATTTTCAACTTTTTGAGGAACCTCCATACTGTTTTCCAGAGTGGCTGCACCAGCTTGCATTCCCACCAACAGTAAACACTTACTCTTCACGGGGCACTGTGTCAGGCACTGTGGGAGTACAAAGCTATGTACAAAATGGTTTCTGCCTGCAACAAGTTGGAAGACGACTAAGATAGAAGACATGCAAAGGAACAACTAACACAGCACTGATTTATGTACTCATTTTCTAATAAAGATTAACTTCAGTTTAGAGTTTCTTATATTTAATCTCACAGCCGATCAAAAGATGATTACTACTTTTAGTACAAATACGCCTCACTTTATGAAATAGATGTTTTCTAGGGAAAATTATAATTAGTTATGTTTTGTGAATCAAATCCTATTTTTACTAGTATACATTTTAATTTCAGGAATGCTTTATCTTCATGACTGAGCTTATGTTGATACAATTAAGGTTTATCTAGTCACCTAAAATAGCTTTCAACTAACTCTTACATTACAAGAATTTGTTGAAGAATAACTTTTAGTCAGCATGTTAACTTCTCAGATAACTCTGAAATGGACTGGGGTGAGTCTTCTTATTATGACCACTCAATAGTATGCATTTTCAATGAGAGCAGTCTTTTAAATTAAATTCATTTCCTAGTTCTTATACTTTGACACTCTTCAGAGGTTAGACAGTTCTCTCTCAGGGCGGTTATGAAACTTATAAGATAGATAAGTTAATTACCTTCTCTGGTCTTCCTTCTTCCAAATCTGTTCCTTTTCCTGTATTCACCCTCTCAGTGATGTCACCATTATCCACCAAATCCCCTATGGAAATCAGCTTAGAACCTTTCCTGTTCCTCAAGCCCCATGTCTAGTAAGTCACAAAATCTTCCCCTTTATTCAAGTATTGAATATTTTGCAAATCCAATCTTCCTCTGCATTTTCACTTCCTTAGTTTATTTCTTCTGTGGACAGTTAGAGTACCCTCCTAAAGAATCTCTGCATCTACCCCTACTCCATTCCTTTCTGCCATTGACTCTCTGTAACAGCCATAGGGATCATCCTAACAGGCAAATCTTATCATGTCTGTGCCCAGCTGAAAATTCTTCAAAAATCTCCTATCCAGCATAGATTTAAGTAACTTAGTATTGCTGCTGTGCCTTTAGGATCTTGCCCCTACCTATTGTTTCAGCTTCATCCCTTGGGACTCCTCCTATGAGACCTGGACTCCAGGCATGAAAATGCAAAGTGTCCATTATCTTTAAGGACTCCAACCCTAGGCTCTGAGCAACTGGGTGGCTAGTGACGCCATTTATTCACATGAGGGAGAATTAGAAGCAAATCAGTTGGGGGTAGAGGAAACATATCTGGGTGGCTCAGT
>NW_025409206.1:0-1522 GCF_002201575.2 Neomonachus schauinslandi
GTGCCTTAAGGAGGATGACAGTAAGCAAAGATGACTAAAATAAAACTGCATTTGGAAATACAAAAACAAACACAACCCATGGATCATAGAATAAATCACCACTGAAAATTAGGCAATACATAGAAATGTTGAAAAATGGAAATACTAGGTATCATAACTCAAGAGTATTGGGTTGAAGCAAAACAGAGGCAAACAGACAGCCTAAAATTCTTACATTAAAAAAAAAAATAGTGTAAAAGTTAATGAGCTAAAAAATCATTAGATACCTATCTTACAGAATTAAAAGACAGCAATAATAAATCCAACAAAAGTAGGAGGGAAATAATTAAGATAACAGAAGATAATGAAGTTGGAAAAACAGGGATGAATAAGGTTAAAAGTTAGTTTCTTTGACATGAATAATAAAATGAATAAACCTCTGATAAGATTAATCAGAACTAAAAGAGAATAGAATTAAACAATGTTAAGAATAAAGAAGTGTGTCTAAATAATGTACGACTTCTGAATTTGAGACGAACCTAATATAGTCCATGATGCCATTTCTTTGAATTATGGTCCAAATTGTTCCCAACATGGTAACTTGGGTGGTACTTGGACTTTGACTTCATTCAAGGTCAACCTGTGTTATTCGGTTGTGCTAGAATGGCTCATGATGTGATATAAACAGTTTTCTCAGGAGAGTAATTTTTAAAAAGTCATCATTGTTACAGAATCTGAACATCCCCTGAGAGTTAATATTGTTCTAAGATTTGTCCAACCTGTTGAAGATTTGTCATTAGCATGACTTGATTTTCTCTTCCGAGTCACTCTTATGTCAGCGTGGGAACAATAGGGGCCACTTTCTTATCTGAGCCTCTGTGGCTTGAAGTGGCTTCCGTTGCCTGGTCAGGGCTGTAAATGTTGTAAATAACTAAAGATAGTGTTTCTGCTTACACTAGTTCTCCTGTGAGAACATCTAGTACTGTTTCTTCTAGTCTAAAACATGGTGTCAGTTGTCCAAGCAAGCATCCCTTAGCGCATGGCCATTCCTAGTCACTATTCTTCTGAGTTTTTTTAAGTCAGGGACAGGGGTCACCAGTGATTACATCCAAATAAAATGCCCATACATTTGAGCAGTTAAAACGTTCATATCAACGATATAGAGAATTCTCAGCTTCAAGGAGTACTAACTTCTACCCTTACAAGAAGAAAAAGTGGGACAAATTGAAAATCAATGACTTCTTAAACCCAACAAAGAACTGCGTTTGCAGGCAAACCACCACCCCGACATCTGGTGAGGGGTAAATCTAAACAGGCATGGCCCAGATCTGTTTATCCAGACCAGAAGTCACCAGAGCCATAAAGCTGCAAGACACAGACTTTTTCTGAGGAAGAGTATGTAGGGAAGCTGAAAGTCCAGAAAGGAGACAAAAGTAAGGACACTAGAGAAATTTGAATTCTCTGGCACCCATAGCTTCAGCAAACATGAAACAAAGCCCAGTTCCTAATCAGATCACATATATCCTCACAGTAGACACCTATT
>NW_025409206.1:61522-61687 GCF_002201575.2 Neomonachus schauinslandi
TTTCTTTTTTAAAGCTTTAAGGTAGCTGGCTACATAACACAGTATAACATTTGAGATGAATTATTTAAACCTTTATTAACATCATTCTAGTATAGTGTTAGCAAAAATTGAGACTTTTAACACTTTACTTCCTTATAACAAATTATAGAGATATCTCTGTTCAAT
>NW_025409207.1:0-838 GCF_002201575.2 Neomonachus schauinslandi
AAAATCAATGACTTCTTGAACCCAACAGAGAACTGGGTTTGCAGACAAACCACCTCCCTGATATCTGGTGATGGGTAAATCTAGACAGGCATGGCCCAGATCTGTTTATCCAGACCAGAAGTCACCGGAGCCATAACTGGTTAGATTTAAATGATAATTTTGACAAATTGCTGGAGACTATGGCCTAGAGTGAGAATGAGAAACTCCTGTGGCTACAGTTCTGTAGGGAACCCCTGCATTTTTACAGGCTCTACTTTGAGGAACACCAGATTCTCACAGTGAAGAGCCAAGAAATATTTCCCTCCTGGATTTACAGAAGAAGAGGGAGAGCAATCCTTCTGAAATATGCCCAGAGCCTTTTCCATAACAAAGGCCCACTCTCCAGAGCAAAGACTACCAGAACCTTGTCCCAGAGTCCTGGGAAAAACGACCTTCCTCTCACTCCAGGCCCATCTACCCTTCCTGTCTCACCTTAATAGGGAAGATTTGAAAAAAACAAAAACAAAAACAAAACAAAAAGCCCTCCTGTGCAGGTTACAGGCCCAAGATCCAGGCCCACTGTAAGAATGAAATTTAATTGGTGGACTATAAAATGCCCCCTCTCTCCTCCATACCTTACCACCATACCAACAGGGCTCCTGCTGTTTACAGGTGAAAAAGCTGCAAGACACAGACTTTTTCTGAGGAAGAGTATGTAGGGAAGCTGAAAGTCCAGAAAGGAGACAAAAGTAAGGACACTAGAGAAATTTGAATTCTCTGGCACCCATAGCTTCAGCAAACATGAAACAAAACCCAGTTCCTAATCAGATCACATATATCCTCACAGTAGACACCTATT
>NW_025409207.1:100838-101867 GCF_002201575.2 Neomonachus schauinslandi
CCTGTGCTTTGTGAAAAGGAACACGATGAAGACCTTTCTCTATACCTGTTTCACTTTACCTTGAAACAGTAAATTACAAACTAAGTATACAAATCAATCAGCATTCTTTCACTTCTACTGTGAAATGAACAGACAAAAACTTCGGGTTATTGTGCAAATACCAGAGAAAATTTCCGTTTATGTCTGTTTTACTCCTCATGATGAACAGGACAAGAATGAAGGGGCATAGTGAACAAGTAGATAATAGCATAGATTTTATGGAGACATATATGCTTGCAAGTTTCAAATGTTTTTCAGTTTTTCATTAATTTAATTTGTTTAAATTATCCTTATTTTAAAATCCCAAATGGTATTTGATTGCATTTTTGAATTTAAACATTGTATCTATACTTGACCCTTTGATCTCTGTTCTTCACATAGAAAAACTTGCGTGTCCTCAACCACCTCGTATAGAACATGGAACCATTAAATCATGTGAATTTTCAGAAGAAATAGAAGAATCATTGAAACCTAAGCTTTACCCACATGGCAGCAAGTTAAATTACACTTGTGAGGATGGTTTCAGGATATCTGAAAAAGATGAGATAACATGCCAGATGGGAAAATGGAGTTCTCTACCCCGGTGTGTAGGTGAGGACAGTATGCAAACTAAAATTCTAGTTTGAATTTTCAAAACAATCCATTAAACATAATTGTCATCAACATCATGAGAAAGAATCCTTTAGGTTTCTAAATATATAAAATTCAAAATATATAAAATTTATATCTAAATATCTAAAATCATTTATATATTTATGTATTTTACCAAACAATTTTTGCATAATCAAATCTATCCCATTTTTGTTAATTTTTTTGATTCATTATAGAATCACTTTTAATTCTGGCAGTTGTTTAATTAAAACTGGATGTGTAGTGCAGTTAAACCTACCTATTTATATAGGTATGACTATTCATATTCCTACCTATTTATATAAGTTGTACTGTTAGCTTTGCCATCAGTTTTGTTTTGTTTTTCTTATCATTTTCTTC
>NW_025409208.1:0-463 GCF_002201575.2 Neomonachus schauinslandi
CAGTATCCTTGTCCCCACAGCATTCTTGTACCCCCTCCAGTACACCTGCAGTGTCCCCAACACCCCTGCCTTCCAGTCCCCCACCTTCTCACAGCTGACAAACCTCCCCCATCCCCCATTTCCTCATCTGAGGGACCCGGTGGGCCTGGCTTTTGAGGGTCCCCAACCTCACCTTGCCACTGGTGAAAGGACCCCCAAGCCCTGTGTGGGGTTCCAGAAGGAGCTGCCTCCCCAGCTCCAGACTGGCCCCCTCCAACAACGGTCTCTGCCAAGGGGCACCCCCAGGTCCCCCCAGGGCCCAGTGGACTAGGAAGGCTGGGCCTCAGTGGGCCAGCCCAGAGGCGGCAGCCATCTGGTTTGGTCGTCAGAGGGGTCCCTAGCCCCTCCTGCTCCAGCGAACAATATCCCTGACACCAGTAGCAACAAGTAGCATTTATTGAGCACGTAGTGGTCATGCTTCCTT
>NW_025409209.1:0-11837 GCF_002201575.2 Neomonachus schauinslandi
CCTCCCACCGTCTCTAAAATAAATAAATAAATATTTAAAATAAATAAATAAAAAGCATTCTCACGGGCGCTGGGTGGCTCAGTCAGTAAAGTGCCCAACTCTTGATTTGGGTTCAGGTCGTGATCTCAGGGTTGAGATTGAGCCCCTTCTCAGGTTCTGTATTGGGTGTGGAGTCTGCTTGGGATTCTCTCTCTCTCTCTCTCTAACTCTTCCTCCCTCTCTCACTCTATAAATAAATAAATAAATAAATAAATAACATTCTTAGTAAGTGAAAAGACAAGCAGACATATCAGAAATAATATAAAAGTTTGGACCAAGATTAATAAGTTGATATAATTGATACACCTAAAACTTGTACACAAACCAAGAGGGGGAAGATTTCCCATGTTCACATTTACTAAAATTTACCAAATGCTGAGCCATAAAAATTCAAAGGTTTCAGTCTGATCACTGGGAAATTAAAATATGGTTTAAGCCAATTAACATTTTAAAGATATTAATGATAAATAAGGTAAACATGATTAATAAAATATCTAGAGAAATCCGAGATGCTTGGAATGTAAGCAATACACTACTAAATATTCCATGGGTCCAGGAAGAAATAGTAATAAAAAAATTTATCTTAAACTTAGTGAAAATTGAGACTATGACACATCAAAAATTGTGGAATATCTAGATTCCAATGAATATATTTAAAAGAAGAAGAAAAATGAAAATTGGAGATCTAAAATTCCACAAATGGATCTCTGTGAGGGACTGATTTCTGGAAGAGGGGATGTTTCAACTCGATGAGTTTGTCAATAATCTTTGTCAATAACAACACTGAGCCAGCTGGATGTCCCTCCAGAAAAAAGTCTAACCTTTCGCATTGACGTCCTCATACACTCTCCGTGCACTTCACACCACACACACACACATCATGGACTAAATGAAAACATTAAGCCAGTAAAGCTTCTAGATAATAATGCAGAATAGCCCCATCGCCTTGGAGGAAGTGAGGATTTCTTAAACAGCACACGAAAAGCACTATCCAGAAAGCAAACAACTGATATGCTGGACTTCAATAATTACTCTTCATCAGAAGATATCACTAGTAGAGGGAATGTACAAGCCACACAGTAGGAAAAGATGTGGAAATGAGTGTATCTTGCAGAGGATCCAGATCCAAAATACAAAACGTACTCTTACAAACCAATAAGGAAAAGAGAGAAAGGCAAATAAAAATGGCAGCGGGTGGGGGGGATCATTTTGGAAAAGAGATTACCGGATGGCTATCTTAACCATATCACCCTGGATGAGGTATCAGGGGACCAGACACAGGTCAAGAGACTGAAACTTTGCTAAGCTCACATTTCTGGGGGAGAATTCAGCACGCCACCCCACACAGATAATCAGTTGGTTCAGGGAAAGTGTGGTTTCTGCAGGAATGACAGGGCTGGGCAAGGTAAACAGGCTTAGGATTGGCTACTTTGGACAATTTCAGCAGCCTCGAGGCAGAGGGGCCGTGTCTGGTGGGCTGGTGCTGGTGCCTGGCCCTGGGGCTAACAGGGCAGGTGCATCGTGGTTTAGAGTTTGATAGACAGAAAAGGAGGTGTTGAGGTCCTTAGGAAGGGGAACTGACCCACCTCTAGCCAGGGACTCAAAACTGGGTCAAGACAGAACCTTTTAAAAATCTATGTTAAAGTGCCCAATACACATCTGTAAAGATAGTCAATGTCATTATCCATCAGGACAGGATTCAGACCACAATGTGATATAGCATCACTCAGCCGCTCTAAGGGCTAGCATCTGTAGAACCTGGCAGGATCAAGTGTTGAGTAAATGTGAGAAATTCTCAGACACTGCTGCTGGGGGATAAACCGACACCATCCCTGGGCAAAACTGTGTAACTATCGACTGGGCACCAAGTATATTTATGGACTGTGACTCTACAAAGCCACCCAACGTACATGCGGCTGTCCAGTGACCACGGTCATTACCAAACATTAGAAGGAATACCATTGACAGTAAAGCTAAGCAAATGACCCAAATGCCCATTGACAGTTAAAGGGATAAGTATATCCCGGTCTCTTTACACAATGGAACGCCATACAGCAAAGACAAGATAAAACTGCAGCTCCATATGGCGTGTGAGAAATTTCACAGACTCAGTGTTGAGAAAAAAAGATAAAAAAACAAGAAAAGAGAATCCAGATGCAACAACATGCTCACCCCATAATTCAACTTATAGTAAATTCCAAAGCAGAAAAAAAACAATTTGTAGTGATAGATATCAAAACAGTAATGATCTTTTTTAAAAAGTATATACTTTAGATTACAGTGTAATGGATAATCCAGAATGGGCATGGAAAAAGCTGTGTTTGTCATGACAACTTGTGAAACTGTGCCCATATTCAATAAATAATTTGGTCCCCGGGAAAAAATAATTATCTTTGGGGCCATAATGAAGGGAGGGTTCATGAGAGTTTCTGGGGCGCTGATGATAGTCTATACTTTGATGTGAACCTAGTTACATGGGTATGTCAAACTGTACAATGAATTAATGAGGTATATAATCTAGATTTGCTAACTTGATCATATATATGTTTAATGAGCATTAAAAAGAAAAAGTAAGGGGCGCCTGGGTGGCTCAGTCGTTAAGCTTCTGTCTTTGGCTCAGGTCATGATCCCAGGGTCCGGGGATCAAGCCCCACATCGGGGTCCCTGCTCTGCAGGAAGCCTGCTTCTCCCTCTCCCACTCCCCCTGCTTGTGTTCCCTCTCTCGCTGTGTCTCTCTCTGTCAAATAAATAAAATCTTAAAAAAAAAAAAAGAAAAAGTAAGACAACTCACTCTTGGCTTATCTGGTACAAGGAGCTGCCATAACCTTCCTGAACATATCAGAGGAAGAGTTATCTTGATAAAATCCGAACTTAATGGGAACAGTAGGATATCACTGAGGAGAAGGATAAATCCATGCTAAAAATGATAATTCTCCTAATGAATACCATTTTGCAGACATTCTTTTATTTGCTTCTTCAATAATCCTATAAGGTACTTTATAACTACTCCCATAACACGTGAGGGACCGTAGTCTTAAATAAATAGCCTCTCCACGCATACACAGCTGGTCAGAAATAAATGCAAATTACACATGCTTTATTCCAAAACCTGTGCATTATGCAATAATGTCTTCTTCCCAACAATTGCCCCAAACTGACAGAAGTTCCATCCTGTTGGAGAAAAACTTGGAGCTCAGAGTATAGAACACACTACGGGTCAAGACATAGAGCTGCAGGTGCCAGACAAAATGCAGGACACCCAGTTACATTTGAATTTCAGATAAACAGTGAAAAATTTTAGTAGAAGTGTGCCCCCATGCAATATTTGGGACATACTAAGAATAAAATTGTCCCATGCACTTGGACATGCGTGTGCTAAAAACTTTTTGTTGTTTATTTTTACTTGTATTTTTATTTTTACTCGTATTTTTACTCGCTAAGTATGGGAACACTAGTGAGGGCAGAGTTCTCCACACTGGCCATATTGACATTATGGACTGGATAATTCTTTGGGGCGGGGGGGAGGGGCTATCCCGTGCATCATAGGATGTTTAGAGCATCCCTGTTCTCTACCCACTAGATGCCACTTGCATCCTCCTTCCACAGTTGTGACAACCCAAAATGCCCACAAACATCACCAATGGGCACTTGGTGAGGGGGAGGCAGAGTCTCCTGAAGTCGAGAACCTGTGGACTAGGAAAAGCCAGGATACAGTCCACTGCCCTGACGTCACTGGTTGAAGAGCCACATCCACACCAGGTGCAGCAGAAGCAAAGCTGATACCCAGACTTGGCGTATAGCATGGAGTCTGTTATAAAAAAGCACTCACAAATTCATTCGACTGCCAAGTACCGCCTTCATTTTGGAGCGTACCTTCACGCATTCCAAACTTTCGCTTTTCCTCCTTTAATGTCCAGGCTTGGTAACCTTATTCATGCAATGGGAGACCCTTACAATGAACCTGAGTGGAACATTGATGACTATGGTGTTCAATATCAATATGGTGCTCCTGGTTCCCAAAGCAGGAAAAATAAGAAACAGCGGGTCTCCTAGAGCTGTTGCCTCACCAGAAGTTGCACAGTCCCTGTAGATTTAACCCCTTCATTCAGCCAGGTTTTTTTTTTTTAAAGATTTTATTTATTTATCTGAGAGAGAAAGAGAGCACATGGGCCGGGGTGGGGGGCAGAGGGAGAAGCAGACTCCCCTCTGAGCAGGGAGCCCGATGCAGGACTTGATCCCAAGACCCTGGGATCATGACCTGAGCCGAAGGCAGACACTTAACCCACTGAGCCACCCAGGCGTCCCTCCTTCAGCAAGTTTTTTGAGCATCTACCACTTATTCTCAATGAATTTTAGCACACTACTCACACCTCCCGGATCTTGGATCACTCCATCATTGGCCAGAGTTTGCATCCTGGGGACGTCCTGTGGAGTGGCTCCTCCCTGAGGCACTTCTGGAAGAAACAGCCCCATTCTCCCCGAGAACACTGAGCATCACATTCCTCCATGCAGCTATCAGCCTCCACATTTCCGCCAAGGAGCTCCAGACATTCCCCCTCCGATCTCTTCAGGTGGCTGACAGAGGAGTCAATGTTTGCAGGCAGATTAATTAAATATCAGGTTTTCTTATATTCCCAGAGCCTCATGGTCACCTAGAACTATTTCCCAACCTGCCTAAATGAGAGAAGATTAACTTCTCTCCTCACTCACA
This sequence comes from Neomonachus schauinslandi, assembly GCF_002201575.2. NCBI lineage: Eukaryota > Metazoa > Chordata > Mammalia > Carnivora > Phocidae > Neomonachus > Neomonachus schauinslandi. Next base: position 4,751 of record NW_025409209.1, read on the forward strand.
GCAGGCTGGAAGAGCAACACGCACAAACACAACACACTCGCGATAAATTGTCTTTTGCCCCAAACTTCCCCCATCACTTCCCGAGAGGGTCGACAGGTCAGCACCCCCTGCCTGTGGGACAGAAGTCCTGGGAGTCACTTAGAAATTGGCTTCCAGATCTGGGAAAACCGCTAACGAATTTGTCTGCCACATGCTGGATTATAGGAGCGTGACCATGCACAAGACAGCCTGGCTGAGTGCTCAGTGCTGCCATCAGAGGTGTTGACGGGAGTCCCAGTCATCAGCGAGGCCACATTCTGGATCATTCTGTGCCCCCCACCTCCACTTGTGTCATAGGATCGGGCTGACGGGGAACTCCCGCTGGTATACCAGGTGGCTGAAGATCACCCTGTGTGTTTGGGCTCACCTGCATGAAAAACCAGCCTGCCCCCACCTAACGTCACTAGCACTAGAGCCGAGGAGCTGAACCTCAGATCTCAGCTGGTCTTTTTTTTTTTTTTTTTTAAGATTTTATTTATTTATTTGACAGAGAGAGAGAGCACAAGTAGGCAGAGAGGCAGGAAGAGGGACAGGCAGAGGGAGAAGCAGGGTCCCCGCTGAGCTCGATCCCAGGACCCCAGGATCATGACCTGAGCCGAAGGCAGCCACTTAACCAACTGAGCCACCCAAGCACCCCAGACCTCAGCTGGTCTTAACTGGGTTCTCGATGGTTTCAGATTCTAGGATGCAGGATCTGCAGGATCCTTGGTATCCAGATCACCTAGTGGGAGAGCCCCATACCCGCCACTGAAGACTTGTCCTGCAGCCTCACCTTGGTTTGGTAGGACAATACAGCATAAAGCGGAAGGCTTTGCTGGGATACCCACCTGAAACCCCCTCTCCCCTGCTGTTTTCTGGGCACGCAACTTTGGGCAAGTTTCTTCACCACTACAAACTCCCTCTTTGTTCTTGTACAATCTGGCATGATAACCATACCTCTTAGGGGCTTTAGGGATTGAACAAGGTAACCTAACTGCCTTTTTCTGACTCTTTTCTCCCTCTGGAGCTTGCTGTCCCCTCTGCATCGAACTCTATTCTTCTGGGTCTCTGACCACCCGTCCTATCTCCATGGGAGCTGAGGATGCCGCCCGTAGCCACAGCTTCTGGCTGACATCTGTCTTTACAACTAAAGACCCTCACACCCAGAGTGTCAAAACAAGAATACGCTTGAGTCTAGGAGAGTCTCAGGGTCAGAAGCCCAACTGCTAGAAGACTCACCCACTGCCTGAGATCCCTTGGCCGACTGAGTCTCCCTTTCTGACGTTTCATCTGGACAAGCAAGACAATTAGGGGTCAAGCAGGAAGCTTCGATGGACCTTGGGGTTCAGCCCTGTGACTGGGTTGGTCCTCCTCACCACAACCGACTTCTCCCAGGCTTCATTTTCTAGTCCTAGTTCTCATCCTTGAAGTAAACCCTTTTTGCAACAAGAGCCTCTTTGACTAGAGTTCAAGGCACAGGCAGCATCTGCACAGAAAGATCAGTCTCAGAGGGTCCTTTGTAGGGACCCTACCTTGGAAGACAAGTTTTGGGGGGACCCTTTGGAGCACAGAGCAGGACTTTGGCACAGGGAACTGTCTGCGTGTAACAAGATCCAAGCAGATTGCACACCAGCAGCTGGTGTTTATGAGCCAGCCATATTTGAATGATATTTGAATGACCCAGGATAGAAGAGACACCTGCATCCATGTTTGCCGCTTACCTACCACCCTTTGAAAACAAACGTGGTGATTTATGCATTTGAAGGTATATAAGTGCGCCAAGAGGCTTCGAAGCAGAGGGGGCAACTTGGAATAGCAAATAAATGACAAATGCAGGGCACAATTTTAAAGAAAACCGCATGAATAACGGATTTCAAAAAATTCAATAAATAGCTCTTTTCCCCTTCTAATTTTAAGAGTTGGGTTATTCATTTCCCCCAAGACTTTCATTAGCCTTAGCCAGAACTGTTCAAGCCTCAATTCTTGTCATAAGTGCTATTCAGCGAACATCTGTGTGAAGCAGCTCTCTCTCTGTTTCACTGAAAGGGAGCTGCCGTGCGCTGAGCCATATTCTCCAGGCTCAATCAGGCTGCCACTTTCCGACGTGGAAATTTGCACGCTTTTCTGTACAAAGCAGATGCTTTCGCCATTTAAGACGAAATTGCTCTGAGAGGTTGAGGAGAGGGTCTTAGCATGAGACAGAACAGGAAGCTCTGCCGTCGGTTTCAGATGCTGCTGAAATCTGGCCATTTGTTTCTGTGGGAAAGAACACAATGGGAGATTGGGACCTACGATCCACCGCATCAGGCTCCCACCAAAGCTGAGGGGGAAGAAAATAAAAAAGCTCCTAGCTGGGTTTTCTGTTGAATGGCAGCGTGTGGTCGAGTCTGCATGGCTGGCTGGGCTTTGGCCACTGTCAAGGGTCTGTCTAGAGGGGAGAAGCCGTGGGACGGAAGCCTGCGGTAGGACTTAACCCAGCCCACCTGACTTGACTGCAGGAGTGAGCTGCCCACTTCCTGGGATGAAACTTCACAGCTTGTGGTGGTGCTCAGGTCCCATCTGCCGTTTATTCTTCATAATAATAATACTATTCTTTGAAAGCTAGTAGGGTATCAGAGTATGTCCTGGGTGGAGCTTGAGGAACAAACAGCACAGATCTGGTTCCCGTCCGCTTTGTGGACCATACAGCTGTCACCAAAATGAAATAAGGACATCACTGTTGAAAGGATATGGGGACGTACCCAATTTAAGTCAGGCGCTCAGAGCTCAGAAATAATGCCTGTGGTGATTATTGATGTTTTTATTGTGTTGTGTTTTTTTTTTTTTTTTTGAAAATTTGGGCATGGTCACATTTATCCGCAACCCATACCCAGCGATATGTCCCTCATTTTAGACCCTCTTAAATTATTCCTCTACTTGTTTGTTCCCCCACTGGATCCTAAACTTTTAAAGTCAGAGATAGTATCTGTGCTCATGATCCCGGGGTTGTGAGATGGAGCCCGGCGTCGGGCTCTGCGCTCAGTGGGGAGTCTCCTTCACACTCTCCCTCTGCCCCTCCCTCTGCTCTCTCTCTGTCTCTCAAATAAATAAATAAATAAATAAATAAATCTTTAAAAAAAGGTAATTAGAAATATTTCCACCACAACTCCTGTAAGTGTGCGTCTCCACCCCAAAAACACCTGTTACCTTCCTTTTATAGGACACAGTTTTATGACTCACACACACTCACATCTCTAAGGAATATACGGGTTCATTTTACTCATGTGGAGCTTTCCAGAACTTACTTCACTCACAGAGCTGCTCACACATGCTCAGGAGAACATGTACACGGGGTAAAACCTGAACAGAGTCTGCAACCCCGCTGATGTGTATCACTGTCAGTTTCCCAGTCTGATATTTACTAACCTCCTGTAAGACATCATCAGCGTCTCCAGATTTACGGTCACTCTCTACGGCCGCGTTTTCTTTAATGACATAGACAAAACCGGGGCCGGAAACTGGTTTAGGAATTAAAGGAGACTTCCGTTATTCCACTGAAAGAAACTCAGTAGTTTAAGTTTGAAAATGTATTTAATAACTTTTCTCTGTAGAGCTGTGTTTCTTTATGCTTCCAATGCTGTATATTTGTGATCTATTTTCTTGTGATTTATTAATCCTCCAGGATATTTATGTATTATGTATTCCTTTAGTTTTATGTTTTCTAACAATAAACATTTAGCGTTTATTGGCCTTTCTAGAATTTCTCTTTCTATTTCATTACTTTCTGCTATCATCTTGATTATTATTTCCGTCCCTCTATTTCCTGTGAGGTTAGTTTCCTGCACCTTTACTACCGTGGACTACAGCTGCTTAGCTGCTTAGTTTTCAGCCTCTTTTTTTTTTTTTTTGGTGAATGTTCCTCTAAATCTTCCTTTAGATCTTCCCTCTGCATCTCCTATATCTCTATGCATAATATTTTCATTATCTCTTAGCGCTGAGTATTTCTTTAAGTCTTTGTGTGATTTCATTTTGATGCAGTTATTTAGAACTATATATATATTTTATAATTTCTTTATTTTTATTTTTTACATTTCTTTTTTTTAAAGGTTTTATTTATTTATTTGAGAGAGAGAGTGAGCACAAGCAGCGGGGAGGGGCAGAGGGAGAAGCAGACTCCCCGCTGAGCAGGGAGCCCGACATGGGGCTCCATCCCAGGACCCCGAGATCATGACCTGAGTTGAAGGCGGATGCTTAGCCGACTGAGCCACCCAGGCACCCTTATTTTTTAAATTTCTAATGGATGAGGATTTTAACAAATATCTGTTATTACAGTTTAATCGCTTTGCATCTGACATTGTAAATGGCATGGCACAGATTCCATCAATGTGTGAGGTTTGTTTTATTGGTTAGCTTGGGGTTGTGGCCAAAGCTGCTGCTGGCCAAGCCTCATCCCCTCCTCCTTACTGCTTCAGGGACGGTGCCCTCTTCCCAACTGTTAACACCTGTGTTTCTTTGCCCGTAGACTTTCTTCTAGGGTCATGGCCTGCGCTGTCACCCAGTTGTGAGGCAACCCCTGGCACGTGGAGGAGTGCTGAAATGAAAGTCTCACAAGGAGCAGCAATCAGCCAGAGTCTGATGGCCTACAGCACCCCTTGTCCCATGTGGGAGACGTCTGATGTGCATTTTCGTACTGATTCCTACAGTTTCTCCGCGGGAAGAAGGTCCACTTGCCCACGCTGATAACTAACCCAAAACCATGCCCTTTAGCTTTTCCCTGCCTTGCTCTCCTTTTCTCTATCAGGATTTCCTTCCCTTGTAAGAAAGCGACTCACACGCAAACGTTTGTCTCAAGGTCTGTTTCTGAAGAAGTACAATGCAAAGGCAGTGATGAACTGGAGGTTACACTTATTCTTGAGAAGAACTTGAGTTCTCTATTTTTTTAAGATCGTATTATTTATTTATTTATTTATTTAGAGAGCACACGCATGCACACAAGCAGGGGGAGGGGCAGAGGGGGGCGAGGAGAGAATATCTAGCAGACTCTCCACTGAGCGCAGAGCCCAATGTGGAGCTCGATCTCGTGACCCTGAGATCATGACCTGAGCTAAAATCAAGAGTCAAATGCCCAGGGCGCCAGGGTGGCTCAATCAGTTAAGCATCTGACTCTTGGTTTTGGCTCAGGTCATGATCTCAGGGTCCTGAGATCAAGCCCCGCATTGGGCTCTGTGCTCAGTGGGGAGTCAGCTTGAGATTCTCTTTCCCTTTGCCCTCATTATACCATGCATGACTCAGATGAAGGTTAGAGCTTTCCAGGGTCTGTCTTCGTGTCGCTTTCCTTTTCTCCCTGGGCTACACTACTCATTCCCAGCTTCAGATGTCACTGATGTCTCTGTGCCGCCCTGAACTGCTCTTGCTTCCATCTCTCTTCTGGCATCTTGTCCTCACTCTACCTGGATACCCCCAAACAAACTCAAAAAGCTTGAAATCATTATAGTTTTGGCCAGATTGGGTTCACCTCCAAAATTTCCTTTCATTTTTTTTTTTTAGAGAGAGATAGAGAGAAAGAGAAAGGGAAAGGGAAAGAGAGAACCTCAAGCAGACTCCCCACTCGCCAGAAATGGGTCCCAGCATCCCAGAGCTTCCCTGGTGATGAAACACAGGTCCAAATCACTAATTCTAAGGTAAATATTTATGAAAGCCCTATCTGGCTGCTTAAAGGAAAAAAAAAATAGTTGTTTGCCTGGAACCAAATATTTTCCAAACTGGATGTAACCTCTTATTTATGCATAAACACAACAAAGGGATTACTAAATAAAAATGAATATCTGGAGGAAAAAAAAGCCCTTATTCCTGACATCTTATCCTGATCAATAAACAGAGTTGATAACACTACTTTGATGATATGGTTCACAGTCTAGTTTGCTTTACCAGCCCACTATTTTCATTAAAATATATCAACAGATTCATTGACATCCTGCACAAATCTATGAAGAATTTTAGACAAGTACATACACCATCCATAAATAAGTTGATTAATTTTGAAAAGATGAAGGAAGGTAAGAAAGGTAAGAAATTAAGTTTCATTCAAGGGAAGGATTAGTTGTAAAATGTATCCCATGGGATCTTCTACCTGTGCTAAATCTGGAGCACAGACACACGTGGGAGCTTCTCAGGAGCCAGAGAGAGGGGAGTTGTCTCCTCAAGGTAAGTTCCTAGTCTCACTGCCAAGATAAAGCAGGTGCATAGGTCCTGTGGTTACCAAAGACCGCAACAACTTCCTCAACAAATATGGCCCCAGTGCCCTCACATAATGTATCCAGTCCTGTCCCTGCAGCATCCCGGGCTCCTAGGCTGGTCTGCAAGAAGGACAGGTTACTTCCCACCACGAATAACAGGATCTCCCAGCTTCTCCAGCTGTGGTCAGGCGCCATTAACATCTGGGCTCAGGACTTCCTCACGCTCCCACCTTTCTGTCACCAACTCCCTGCTCAGCATCTCAATTACCAGGGGTTTCAATGACAAGCTATAGAAAGTCCTGGCAAAAGATGTCCATGGACAGATGAATGGATAAAGAAGAAGTGGTATATATATATATATACAATGGAATATTATGCAGCCATCAAAAGGAATGAGATCTTGCCATTTGCAACGACGTGGATGGAACTGGAGGGTATTATGTTGAGTGAAATAAGTCAAACAGAGAAAGACATGTATCATATGATCTCACTGATATGAGGAATTCTTAATTGTAGGAAACAAACTGAGGGTTGCTGGAGTGGGGGGTGGGGTGGGAGGGATGGGGTGACTGGGTGATAGACATTGGGGAGGGTATGTGCTATGGTGAGCACTGTGAATTGTGCAAGACTGCTGAATCTCAGATCTGTACCTCTGAAACAAATAATGCAATATATGTTAAGAAAAAAAAAAAGAAGAAGAAGAAGGTAGCGGGAGGGGAAGAATGAAGCGGGGGAAATCGGAGGGGTAGACGAACCATGAGAGACGATGGACTCTGAAAAACAAACAGGGTTCTAGAGGGGAGGGGTGTGGGAGGATGGGTTAGCCTGGTGGTGGGTATTGAGGAGGGCACATT
>NW_025409209.1:86837-87170 GCF_002201575.2 Neomonachus schauinslandi
ACCCTGAGATCATGACCTGAGCCAAAACCAAGAGTCAGATGCTTAACCGACTGAGACACCCAGGTGCCTGTATTTTTATTTTATTATCACTAGAAACAATGAAAAAAAACAAAAAACCCAAAATGCTGTAAGCCCTAATGATTTATTATTCCGTGCCCATAACATTAATCTGTGAAATTCCTATAAAATCTCCCGAGTGCTTGGTCTCCATGTTTACATTTTTGCAGGTATGGACCCATAACAAGTAACTCATCCACTGGGAGCTCTGGAGCGGCCTCACCTGGGAAACAACTCTCAGACTTTTTTATGGTGGAGCAGACAGAACGTGTGCTA
>NW_025409210.1:0-740 GCF_002201575.2 Neomonachus schauinslandi
CTGACTGAGCCACTCAGGTGCCCCTCTACTTGCATTTTAATAGTTATCAAACTATATAAATTATTTCTTAATTTATAGGCCGTAAACTCATAAATTATTAAAAATTAATTAAATGATTAATTATTAATTGTTTTTATCATTTTAAAATCTGTAAGCTAGATTATTTACTTCTTAAATAGGACGTTTGCATTCCATATCTTTTCCTTAAATTGATCCTGCAGCCCCCCTCTTTAGTTGAAAACTTCAGTCTTTCCACAACCATTAGCTCCAGGTGCTCGCCCCTAAGTGCCAGCACTGGGCTAACCCCTCTCCAGACCGACACGTTCCTACAGAGTCCAAGTGTAACGGGAGACATTGCCAAATACGACCTCCACTGACATGTGAGTTCAATTCAGAAGGCTCTAGGTAGACATCAACAGATGGTAGCACTGATCTTAACTACAACCTACAAACGTGAAGGCCGTTTCCAAGGTAGGAATACCTTCAGGAGCAATAATACGGATCTCATTGCAGACTCTAGATCTAGAAAACGGTACATTTTCTTCCTTACCACCACCACTGCTTTGACCACCACCACCATCACCACCGTCACCATCACCACCATCACCACCACCATCATCGTCACCACCATCACCACCACCACCATCATCACCACCATCATCACCACCACCATCATCATCACCACCATCACCTCCACCACCACCATCACCACCACCATCATCATCACCACCATCACCACC
>NW_025409211.1:0-13089 GCF_002201575.2 Neomonachus schauinslandi
TTTACTCTCCCCTAAAAGGCTTACATCTCTTGTCCCCTTTCCCTGTTAAATGAAATCCTAAGTTACTCTTTTCGTTGCTCATTTTTCTCTAGGTATTTCCTGTGTACTCATGAGGTGTACATGTTAATAAACTTCTGTTTGTTTTTCTCTTGTTAATGTCTTTTATTACAGGGATTTCAACTGAGAACTCAGAATGATAGAGGGAAAATTATTTTTCAATCCCTAAACTAGCCCTCAGCTTAAAACCTTTGAGTAGCTCCCCATTTCAGGCAAGGCAAAACCTAAATTTCTTAAAATGGCCTATGAGACCCCATTTGACCTATACCCCATGTAATCTATTACTCTCTCCCTAGCTCATTCTGCTCTATCATCCCCAGTGATCCTCCTTGCTCTACCTAATTAATAACTATCTGGAAAAAGCACCAAGCCCACTAAATAGTTTCGTTAGTGAATTCTGTCAAGCAGTTAAAAGACCAATTCCTCACAATCTATTGAAAATAGAAGCAGAGGGAACACTTCCTAACTTTCTACTGTATCTACTACCGAAACCATTTAAAGACATTACAAGAAGAACACTACAGACCAAGCTGTCTCATGAACATAGATGCAAAAATCCTCAACAAAATATTAACAAATCCAATGGTATATAAAAAGAATTATATACAACAACCAAGTGGACATGCAAGAGTGGTTCAGCATTTGGAAATCAGTCAACATAATCCACAAATATAATCAACAGGCTAAAAAAGCAAAATCATAATCATTTGATTCAGAGAAAGCATTTGACAAAATCCAAAAGCTGTTTGTGATGCAAACTCTCAATAAACTAGTAGTAGATGGAAACTTTCTCTACTTGATAAAGAACATCTACAGAAAACAAACCCCCCCCCCCCCCAGCAAACCACAGCTAACTCCATACTTATAAATGAGAAGCTGAATATTTTCCTCAAGATTAGAAAATGGATAAAGCTGTCCTCTCACTACTATTTCACATCATGCTGGAAGTCCTAACTAGGATAGTAAGACAAAAATAAATAAAAGGTATACAGAAAGGAAAGGAAGAAATAAAGCTGTCTCTATTCACATATAAACTTTCTATGTAGAAAATCCGAGAGACCAAAAAACAAAAATCTCCTGGAGCAAGCAATTACAGCAATGTTGCAGGTTACAAGGTCAATATCTGAAAGTCAAAAAGAAAATACTTAGGTATAAACTTGACAAAATAGGTATAGGCTCTGTATGCAGAAAATTACAAAACACTGATGAAATAATTCAAAGAAATCTAACATATGGAGAGATATTCTATGTTCATGTATTGGGAGACTCAGAATTGTTAAGGTGTCAATTCTTCCCAACTTGATCTGTTGACTCAACTCTCAGAAATCACAGCAAGCTGTTTTGTAGATATTGACAAACTAATTCTAACATTTATATGGGAAGGAAAAGACGTAGAATAACCAACGCAATATTGAAAAAGAAGGACCAAGTTAGATTCACACTATAATTTTAATATTTGCTATAAAACTACTGTAGTCAAGATGGCATAGGTCAGTGGAAATAGACATAGGTCAGAGGAATAGAAGAGAGCCCAGAAATAGACTCAGACAAATATACTCAGCTAATTTATGACAGAGGTGCAAAGGCAATTCAATGGAGAAAGGATAGCTTTTTTCAGCAAATGGTGTTGGAACAATTAGATGTTTATATGCAAGAAAATCACCTTGTCTTTCACAAAATTAACTCAAAATGGATCATAGACCTAAATGTAAAATCCAAAACTATAAAACTTCTAAAAGAAAACATGGAGAAATTCTACATGACCTTGAATTTAGTGGTTATATTTTAGACAACAACCAAAAGCATAATCCATGAAAAATAAGTTGGAATTTATTAAATTATGTTCACTGCTTGAACATAAGCAGTAAGTGCCGAGAGCTGACCGGGACCAAACCGAGGCCTTAGCTCAACTGTGGGCCCGTGAACTGACTTCGCACTTGGTTCGTTAACTTCCTGCACCCTTCTGTTATCTTGTTTGTTGTGTGGCTTGTCTTCCTTCCTGCCTTGTGTGCTGTGTAAAGAAGCCAAGTTTATTCACATGGTGAATTGTCACTGAGTTTGGAATCCAGAACCTGCTTTATAATTGTGATTTAACTTTGCTTTATGATTGAATAAAGCTGACATTGTGGAAAGACACAGCTTGTATGTGTGCCTTCATAGCGTGCTCATGACACTGGTTCTCTAGCCCTTCTAGCAGTTTTATGAATTACCCAACACTCTTTTATTAAATTCTATTTTTGCTTAATTAAGCAACATTGATTTCTGTTTCTTTGCAACTAAGAAAGCTGATGCATACAAAGATCTTTCAAGACATAGAAAATTGGGATTTGATTGGTCCATTATTGTCATTGCTTCTCTGTCCCACCCAGTGTTGCTTACATTGGTCCTTACAAGCTCCAGCAAAGTTTTCTGATCTCTGTCTCATAAGAAAAAAGTAAAAAACACAAGCGTAACTTGTAGATGGTCTTGTCATCATAAAGAAAGAAGACAAACATTTATAGCAGGATGATTTAAAAAAAATCTTTTTATCTTTATTTCTGCCTGTTAATTATTACATATATGAAAATGATTGAGCATTTTATTTATTTGCTTTTTTTTTCCTTTTTACCAACTTTGAAGAGATATTTTGGATAGTATGACTTAAACTATGGGACATATGGCATATGGAGAAAGGCACTTTGCATGGCTCTGGGCAACACAATGGACCCAGAGAACAGTCTGTTAAATCAACTTGATTTAACTCACAAAGGCAAATATTATCAATTGCTGGTATGGTTGCTTCTCATATAGGCAACTCTAAATAACAGCACAGATTTTTAATTTAATTAATTAATTAAATTTGATTTTTAAAAAAGATATTATTTATTTGACAGAGAAAGAGAGCACAAGCAGGAGCAACAGGCAGAGGGAGAAGCAGGCTCTCTCTTGAGCAGGGAGCCCGACGGGGGGCTCGATCCCAGGACCCTAGGATCATGACCTGAGCAGAAGGCAGACGCTTAACCAACTGAGCCACCCTGGCACCCCAATTTGTTTATTTTAGAGAGAGAGCACGAGCAGAGGGAGGGGCAGATGTGGACGGAGAGAGAGAATCTCAAGCACACTGTGCACTGAGTATGGAGCCCGACGTGGCGCTCAATCTCATGAGAGCTCGATCCCAGGACCCTGAGATCATTACCTGAGCCAAAACCGATAGTCGGATGTTTAACTGACTGAGCCACCCAGGCGTCCTAGATTTTTAATTTTAAAAATGGGATTAGTAGTCTTCCAGGCAATTCTTTGTAGACCATGATAAGATTTATATACATATATACAAGGAAGATATAAATGCTACTTTTTACACAAGGGAATAAAGACAGGTTATAGGAAATACACACAATATAATCATAAAACATGATTAAATATAAAAAACATTAGGGTGAGGAATAACCCATCCCCTCATTCTCACCAATCCCTCATTTGGACCTTTCACCCATTCAGATTAATTTATTCGGTACATTTACTCACACACACCATGCTCCTTCTTACCTACCAGGCTTCCTCGTGGGTTTGGAATAGTCTCATTGTTTCTGTGTAAAAATCACCTATATCCAGGATCCAGATTAAGTGAGGCTTTTTTCTCAAAGCTTTACTTGACCTCACATACCCTCACCAATATCTTTTCTCTTTAACCTCTCATTGCAGTTATGATTTGAACCTTTTATTACATAACAGTTTTCTTCTCTTCTGTTTTTCATGCACGGTGACGTGGTTACATCACTTCTGTCTACTCCAGGAGGACAGGACTGCGGGGGTGCTCTATTCACTCCCCATGGTATGTTTCTGTGTTGTCCTGAGCCATCTGGGAGTTCTTAACGATGTATTCAAGTGTTGATTTCATGTTCCTTCTGTATTTTCAGGAATATTATCTATCCATGTTTGCCCACAACAGTAATATCTTCAGGAGCTCAAATAGATAAGGCCTGTGATAAGGTAGCAAATTTAGGTCATTGCCAAGTTTAGTTAGGTATTTGGTAACAGCTTTGTAACTATGACTAGAATGAAAATGATGACCTGATGAGGATTTGTCTCCTGTTGAACGCCTTTCAGTCAGTACAAATCACTGGGAGAAGGTTTTGGTCCGGCCCACAGCCTTCTTTAATGCCCCCTTCAGCTCACTGTTCCTTAGACTGTATATGAAGGGATTCAACATAGGGGCTACGACCATGAAGACCAATGATGTGGCTGAGTCTTTTTCAGATGAATGGTTGGATGAGGGGCTCATATAGACTCCTGTGATTGCGCCATAGAAAAGAATGACCAAGGCAAGGTGAGATCCACAGGTGGAGAAAGCCTTGAGTTTTCCTTGGGCAGAAGGGATTTTCATCACAGCAGAGATGATGAGGCTATAGGATGCCATGATACACTCTGAAGGTACCATGAAGATCAGCCCCACTGCAGCCAGAACTATGAACTGATTGATACTGGTATCAGAACAGGAGAGGGGGAGGAGAGAGTTGATATCACAGAAGAAATGGTGGATGATGTTGTTAGAGCAGAAGTGCAGACGGGTGAGCATAAGGGTGTGCAAGAGGGGATTCAAAGTGGCAAAGACCCAAGACACAGACACCAGAGAGGCACAAAGGAGCTGAGTCATAAGGGTGGAGTAGTGCAAAGGGTGACAGATGGCCACGTAGCGGTCATATGCCATTACTGTGAGAAGGAAATTGTCCATGTTGGCAAACATGATACAGAAATACATCTGAGCCAGGCAGCCAGGATAGGAGATGGTCTGAGTCTGTGCTTGGATGTTCAGCAGCATCTTGGGGACGGTAGATGAAGGAAGGCAGAGGTCTACCACAGACAGATTGGCAAGGAAAAAATACATGGGTGTGTGGAGGCGGCGCTCTGAGACAATAGCCAGCAAGATGAGCAAGTTTCCAAACAGCCCTGTTAAGTAGAGACACAGGAAAAGTACAAAGAGGAGAGCCTGTTGCTCTGGCCAACTTGAGAAGCCCAAGAGGAGAAATTCGGAGACACTGGTTTGGTTTCCTTTTTCCATTGCATGGATATATCTGCATGAAAACAAAGAGGATGAAATATTTTTGACAGAAGAAAATTTTTTCCCTTTTTCTTTTTTGTCTATTCACCTAGTCTTGTCTCATTTACTAAATATTTTCTTTAGGCCATCCTGCCTCCTCTCTGGTACTCTGTCCTGAGCTTCACTGACTGTGGGTATGTCCTTCCATTTCATCAGTCGACTTTTTATTTATCCTCCTTTACTGGAACGGCACCTCACCAGGACGTCCAAGGGACCTCTCTACCTCTCCCCTCTTCCTACCTGTGATGTCTATAGTGGCTCTTGTACATTCTGCACTTCGTGTGGCTGCCTGGCTGCCAGTTGTGTGTTGGAACATGTCCATGAGTCTGACACACTAAGTGACTCTAAGCCAAACTTTTGAGATTTAAAGGAGAAAAATTTTCCAAGATGTTTATCCAACATCCTATGAACCATCCTGCTTGGAAACCAGTCAGACATTTACCATTTAGGATTTATAAGAAGAAGGTAAACCATCTTAGCTTTTTAAGATTCAAAAGAAAAATACAGTAACATGCTTGACAAGTATAAAAAATTAAGCCTCTCAAAAATAGTTTACATGAAGACTATGAGCAACATAGGAAAATATTTAAAAATTGTATCTTAGCCAAAGCAGTGGAGAGTCTGGTGACAGAAACTGAAGGAAATGGAGGAACTCTGTTGGATTATTTTTCCAGTGATCAAATAACAAGCGTGAAAGGCATTCTACACGCAAATTTGAATGAACCCTGGATTCTCTGGATGCAAAGTGCACGCCTTTCTCCACTTTACACATATGTTGTAGAATGCCTCTCTGCCTTGACAGTTGCTACTAGTGTGTAGATCCTTCACTTCTACTTAAAGAGAAACTCCCAAGAGAATACAGCCCCTGTAGTCTTCCCTCTTCTTCCATCAAAGTCTCTACCCTGACACTCCAGGAGCTTTGGAGATAGTGGGGGAAATGGCCAGGTGAAGTGGCTTAGTTCTTGGACAGAGGAGATACAAAAATTTAGAATTTGGGCTCTTGCCACTTAATGCTATGTGGACTGAATAACAGGAAACCTGCCTGAAGAGAGGGAAGATTAAAGTAGATTTTCAGGAAAAGGGGAGAGTCACATAGCACTCTACTTCAGCTCTGACTTCTTTGTTAATTGATTTGTCCATCTAAAAGGATATCCCCTACTTATTTTCCCCTCTCACCTTTGCACCTTTGACCTTCCTGACCTAGCAATTCTTCCTAAACTCAGTTCTGAAGACACAGATTTCTTCTCTTTTTTCCTAGCATGGGCCAGGTTCATGCCCATTGGCATTTCAGTCCTCATTTACCCAACTCTTTCAACTGCTAATACATATCTTTCTAGTATTCTCTCATTTTGACCCAAGCCTATTGTTAACTGTTATCCTAAGCTCTTTATATGATTCTGTTAAAGAACTGATCAGAATATTGAAAAATTCATTTACAGAGAATGTACAAAAGAAATTTTCCAGAAAACAAGTACTCTGGAGGGAACAGAAAGAGCTTTTCAATAATCTATAGGAGATTATTGAATAAAGAAGGAGTTACGGGCATGTGAAAATACTCTGGATGTGTAACCATAGGTTTTATTGATTTCATCAGTGCATGGGGGGGGGGGCAGTGGTAACACTAAAGACCTCTCCCCTCCACTTTTCTATCAACCAAATGATTTCATTCTAGAAACATGATAAAACAATGGAAATTACATGAAACCAGCTGAGTAAATTCTGAAATTGTGTAAAAATAATAAAATTTTCACAAAGAAAAACTATAAAGACAAGGCTTACCACTATCAAGTACTTGATGCCACACTAAATGTTCTCATAGTTTGCAAATCCTCCTAACACCTCTATAATATAGGTCACATATCCTCATTAGAGAGACACTGAGTGTTAGCAGAGCCAGGACCTGAGTTAATTGATTTGAAATCTCGTCCACTTTTCACTAAGCCACTACCGAATCTAGGATTTAACACCTTCACAGGGAAGGCTTCCACTTATTAATCAATTCATTCATTCAGTCCACAAATGGTATTAGGCACTATGTTATGTTAGACAATGCCTGGTGGCCGTGAGTAGAACCTGAGTTTGTCTTACTTATCTAAAGACTTGCTTCCGGGGCACCTGGGTGGCTCAGTCGGTTATGTGTCTGCCTTTGGCTTGGGTCATGATCTCAGGGTCCTGGGATTGAGCCCCACATCAGGCTCCCTGCTCAGCGGGGAGCCTGCTTCTCCCTCTGCCTCTGCTGTTCCCCCTGCTTGTGTTCTCTCTTTCTGTCGCTCTGTCAAATAAATAAATAATCTTTTTTTTTTTTAAAGAGTTGCTTCCTCCATTCTTCTCACATCTGCTCACTTTCCAGCACACTTACCACATCCTCATATCAGGAATCTTCTGAGAAGAGACTTTAGCTTCTAAGTCTCAAGGGTAATGGGAAAAATTTTAAAAAGGGAATGTTGCCCCTCCTCCAGGATGTACGAGGTTGAGGGATGGGATGCTTCTTGGGGCAGATGTATCCACTGTGGTGAGAGTTAGAGTGACCTCAGGACTCTCCAGCACTAGAGTTTATAGCTTCTTTGCAGTGCTTGAGAACCCAATCTTGCCAAGCTTCCTCAACTCTGGTAACAATTACTTTATCCCCTTTGTGGGTTTCCCAATTGCAACCCTAGGGATAATGTACCTGGCAGATAATCCTCCAGGGAGATTCAAGGAATTAAAAGATCTAGAAATTTTTCCAGGCTCCCAGGAAGGTTTGTAACACACATCTCCCCCTTCACCTTCCAAGAGGCTCCAAAACAAC
The DNA here is from genome assembly GCF_002201575.2 of Neomonachus schauinslandi. Lineage (NCBI taxonomy): Eukaryota > Metazoa > Chordata > Mammalia > Carnivora > Phocidae > Neomonachus > Neomonachus schauinslandi. The sequence continues at coordinate 7,923 of NW_025409211.1, forward strand.
AAATATCAAACATTACACCAAAAACAAATGAGTTGACTTATTCTCTAAATATAGGATTTGTCTTCCCTGATTGCAGCACTCTGTCAACAACACCATCCTTGGGCTTCTGAATGCTTGATTTATCAATGTTGCCTGAGATAGGAGGGCCCATTTTTTTGGCAAAGAAGATGAGACAATGGGCATATGGTCAAGATTCACTGGTTTTATCATGTACTCCATCCCACAAAGCACTCAGCCTGATGTAACAGTGAAATAGCCTTGTAAAGCCTCAGCTAATATGTCAGCTTGGGGATAACACCCAGAAGTTTGGGGATGCCATATTCCAGGATGGTATATATGCATGGAAAAATAACCATCTATGGTAGTGTGTCCCCAGTGCTACAACCTATGTGTCTAGATGCCAAAGGGTGTGCATATGTTAGCTTTTTCTATATAACAAACCACTCTAAAACTTAGAAGCTTAAAACACCAACCATTATTTATCTCACAATTATATGAGTCAGCAATTTGGGCTAGGCTCAGCTGGGTAGTTCTTCTGGCCTTGGCTAGACTCATGCAAATGCCTGCAGGTAGCATCTGGGTTCATTTAGGGCTTAGTGTTCTAGAATGGCCATAGCTGGGATGACACCTGTCTGCTCAATGTGATCTCTCATTCTCCAGAAGGATGGCCTGGGTGGTTCATATGGTAGGGGCAGATTTCTGAGAGAGTAAAACCATGAAAGGTGTCTTGAAGTCTAGGCTTAAAACTGGCACAATGTCACTTCTACTGCATTCTGTTGGCCAATGCAAGTCACAAGACCAACCCAGTTTCAAAGAATGGGGAAAGACTCTGCCCCTTGGTGGAAGAGCTTCAAAGTCACATGGCAAAAAGATATAGATTCAGGAACGAGGGCAAAATTGTGGGCAGTTTTGCAATCAACCAAAGATGAAAGTAGGATCTATCTATCTATCATCTATCTATCTATCTATCTATCTATCTATCTATCTATCTATCTATCTATCATCTATCTATAACATATATCTCTATATAAAATATCTATATATGAAATATATATCTATATATACATATTATATATATATATTATTTATTTATTTATTTATTTATTTACCATTTCTCCAAATGATATGGCTTTAGAGTTTGTGTTTCTCATCCCTCTAGGTCAGCCATATATGATTCTAAGGAAGAGAATGTTTCCATCAGGAAACACAAGAGGGGTTTCACTGAACTTGAAGCTATGACTACTTTATGGCCACTCTGGGACCCTCATGCCACTAGACCAGTAAGTGAAGAAAGGGGTTATGATACTGGTGGAGGATGACTGACCTTGATTATCATGTAGATGACTGTGTAGATCATGTGGATGCTACATGTAAGGTAAGGAATGAGTATATCTGGAGCCTGGGTGTGAATGTGGAATTACAGCAGCCATGACTATATAAGAGGAAGACAAGTAATGGTATAGTTCCGTTAAGGATAATGTCTGGACCACCATTCCAGGCAAACAACACAGGCTAAAGTGACAGCTGAAGATAAATCAAATCTACTTTTGGTCAAAAGCTTCTGAACAGCTTACAGCAGTGAGATTGTAACATTTTTACTAAATCTCTCTCTCTTTTTAAAGATTTTATTTTTAAGTAAACTCTACACCTAAAGTGGGGCTAGAACCCACAACCGTGAGATCACCTACTGAACCAGTCTGGTGCTCTGCTAAATCTCTTGCACTAAGAGTTTATAAAGATCGTGGGGTGCCTGGGTGGCTCAGTCGGTTAAGCATCTGACTCTTGATCAGTAGGCCCAGTGTGGAGCCTACTTAAAAAAAAAAAAAAAAAGATTTTATAGAGATTGTGCTGGCAGCCACCTTGCAGGGGACCCTGTTTGCTTGGACACAAAGGGATCTTAATGTTGTCAGGGGTGGACTGTTTCAGGAACCTCGTGAGTACCACATGAGATCTTCGGGGCCTCACATTTTTCTAATTTCAATCACTGCTGCAGTAGTTAGCTCTGTGAGCTCTATTTTTATTTGGGTACAACTTGACAATGCCTCAGCTTGGGCCTCTACAGCTCTTCTAATACTCCAACACCCTGGTAGAGGATAGGGAGACTGCTTAGTTAGGACTGCATGCAGTGAAATTTGACCAATGGGGAATGGAGCTGATGGGTGAATATTTCTCCTTTCTTTCTTCTTGGGATATCTCCTAAGACCTGTTTCAGGGGAATACATGTGACCAAGCACCCAGTTATTCACACTGGTGGCACACTTGATGACAAACCCACTTTTCTTCCCTGTTCTGCTCCCCTTCTTTTACTCCTGATGCTGTATCACATTCTGCACTAAGTACTTGCACACAAGCCTTTGTTTCAAGTTCTGTTTTCTGGGAAAGCCGCGGCTGAGACACAATCTGGGGGCCTATAGAAATGATCTTGATTATAAACAGGGATTTTGGTGTTATTGCATGTCATAGACATTTGCAGTCATAAGGATGGAGATCTCATGGGGAGAGATTTTAGAGAAAGAAGAACACCTAAGACCAAGGTTTGAGGCACTTCAACATTTAATGATTGGGCAGTGGAGGGTTGGAGTCTAAATGCAGTTGGGAGGAAAATCCAGAGAAGTCGGTAGAAAACTCATTAGGTAAATTAAAGGATAAGCTGCCATAACAAAAGACCCTGAAAATGTAGTAGCTTAAAGAAGGTCCTTTGTGTGCTTCCACCTCCACCTCTGTCTCCGTCTCTCTCTCAGCCTTGCTCTCAGGCAGTGGTGTAGCTGGTCAACATCTGTAGGACATTTCTGCTCCATTTTGTTCTAAGTGGCTCTCAGTATCGGAGGATTTGCCAAGACCTGTTCGTGTCCCAAAAGGGAGGCTCTCAGGCAACTCCTTGATGTAGGCTGATTGGAAGGTGGCCCATTGGACGGCAGCTTTTAAAGTTTATAAACACCTCTTTCAAGGGAGGATGGCATGTCTGGCTGCTCCGCCGGCATTGCTGGTGGAGAATTGTCTTTGTTTTGCTACTGTCCTGTCAAACCTAGGAACACAAGCCCCACTGGGCACCAGAGCACGGCCCTGAGGAATGTGTCCCCCAGGCAGCAGTCACACTAGCCGATGTCAGACGTGTGTTTGAGCTCCTTTCACAGAGGCCCATAGGTGCACCGCGGAGATGGTGCCTGTCGGCCTCCAGGCCTTTGGAAAGGCTTGCAGCTGGCCCCTAGGTGGGCGTTCATTTAGAACCCCTCCCCCCACTCCAGTGCAGCTATGAAGATCTGAAAATTGGCTTCTTTCACAGAATATCTGGGTGTTTCAGTTTGCTGCCCTGGAGGAGGGGGGGCAGCCAGTTAGGAACTGTTTCTGTTTGCTTCAGCCCTGTGGGACCCAGGAGTGTAAACCCACTAGGGCTCTGCTGGGAGGGGCATGGTGCCTCCTTACTCCTCCCCACAGAACCTTCACTGACGGCAGTGGGGCGCTGTGGCCACGTTACTCCTGGGTGCTGACGACATTTGCGCATCTCCACCAGGCTGCCATGAAATCACATCAGCTTGGAGTTGGCGGGGTGGGAAAGGGGCCACAGGCTTTTCTGGAATACAGTGGTTAGAGTCCAAAAGTTTTTTGCTTTTCTAAGTCCTTTGGCTAGAGAGATGAGGTCTTTCTTGATGCTTTTCTTTGGTCTGTGCCCATTGGTGTTTCTCGTGCTTCTCCAGCACCCAGTCAGTCCTGTCATGTGAGAGGGAAGAGGACAACTCAGGGAACACACCACAGTGTTGTTCCTGAGGTCCCGAGGCCTCTAGCCTGTCTCCCTCCTACTCTTTCACGGTGTTCTTATGTTGTGTGATATACAATGTCCAAGATTTTAAGTTCTACTTTTCAAAGCACATGTTATGCCATTGTAAAGATGATCCCTAATAGGAGCTAAAAGGCTCTCCTATTGGACTGTCTGATGCTTGCCTCCATGCATGAGGGTGGCCAGCTCTGGCCCAGATGTGCTTGCACATGTGGAAGGCTGGTGGGCACCTTTGTTGTCTAAGTTCCTGCAAATGAAAAGGACAGTCATTTCCAGAGTTCTCAGCTCATTAGACCTAATGATGGAAGCGGAGCATGAAGTAATGGTGCCGATGGTATTTGGTTGAAAATGCTAGTCCGGTGTCTTGTTTCTTCAGATTTCTTAGCTAGTGTACCACGTGTTGGTATTCTGGGTCAGATAATCACATTTCTCCTGCAACAAACACTTTGGAATATTTCAAATCTATTGACTTAATAATTCCAGTTTAGAGCAACTTTAGAGCAGTTTTATTTTTTAAGATTTTATTTATTAATTTGAGAGAGAGAGAGAGAGCATGCACGAGCAGCGGGGAGGGGCAGAGAGAAGGGAGAAACAGGCTCCCGGGTGAGCCGGGAGCCCAATGTGAGGCTTGATCCCAGGATTCTGGAATCATGAAATCATGACCTGAGCTGAAGGCAGATGCTTAACTGACTGAGCTACCCAGGCGCCCCCACAAGGCATTTAATTAGACATCAACTAAGCTTTTATTTTTTATTTATTTATTTATTTATTATTATTACTATTTTAATTTTAATTTTATTATGTTATGTTAGTCACCAAACCAGTCATCACTGGTTTTTGATGTGGTGATCCACGATCTATTGTTTTCGTATAACACCCAGTGCTCCATGCAGTACGTGCCCTCCTTAATACCCATCACCGGGCTAACCAATCCCCCCTCCCCCCTCCCGTCTAAAACCCTGTTTGTTTCTCAGGTCCATAGTCCTTCATGGTTCATCTCTCCCTCCAAGAGTCCCCCCCTTATTTTTCCCTTCTTTCTTCTAATGTCCTCCATGCTATTCCTTATGTTCCACAAATAAGTGAAACCATATGATAATTGACTTTCTCTGCTTGACTTATTTCATTTAGCATAATCTCCTCCAGTCCCATCCATGTTGATGTAAAAGTTGGGTATTCATCCTTTCTGATGGCTGAGTAATATTCCATTGTATATCTGGACCACATCTTCTTTATCCATTCATCTGTTGAAGGGCATCTCGGCTCTTTCCACAGTTTGTTTATTGTGGACATTGCTGCTGTGAACATTGGGGTGCATATGGCCCTTCTTTTCACTACATCTGTGGCCTTGGGGTAAATACCCAGGAGTGCAATTGCTGGGTCATAGGGTAGCTC
>NW_025409212.1:0-10119 GCF_002201575.2 Neomonachus schauinslandi
ATGGTGACAAATTTCCCACTCTCCATTATGTTTCAACCACATCCTGAGTGTTATACCCAAATGGTCACTTTAAAGTCCCTCAAACCGAAGATGGCGGAGGAGAAAGGGACCCTGTTTCTACCAGTCCCCTGAATTTAGCTGGATATCTAGGAAGCCGTTCTGAACACCCACGTAATCAGCATGAGAAGAATATATATCTGGATCTCTACAAGCAGAAAAGAGACTGCTTTTTGCAAGTTACGACGTGGGGAGTTGTGAGTCTACTGAGAGATACCAGAAGATGAACAGAAGGGGGAGTGAGCCTCCATAAGCTGGCTCCTGGAAAGTGATATAATACCGCAGCACAAAAGCGGAACCCTTGGAAATCTGCTCCAGGGAGCGACATCCCTCTCTGAAAGGGGCTCTGGAGCTGAAAAGTCAGAATTCTACGTAGAGCATTATGGTCTCAGAAGAGGAGAAGCCTCAGAGCCAAGGGGGCTCCCTGGACCGGCAGAGTGCCTGAGCCGTGCAGCCAGGAAGCAGGTACAGCCAGCGAGCCCAGGAAGGGTCTCTGAGCTTGGATGGCCTTAAACTGCAAGCCCCAGCAGTTGAGAATCGCTCTTCTCTTGGGCAGCCTGAAAAAATCAGGAGCATGCGCCGGGACGGGGCAAAAACTCGCAGAGTGGTAGTGGCGGGGAAAGGGCTTTAGAGCAGCGCCCAGACAGGATCCAGGGGCTGCGCGTGTGCTTGAGGGAGCCCACCGCTGCTCGCGGATTTAGAGCATAAAAGGCAGGGACACTCCCGGGCTCCTGGTTCGACCTGACAGTCACTGTGGGTGCGCACCGTGGGAAGCTGTGGTTTTCCGTGGCGCATATAGAAACGGAGCCTATGTGTACCGAAGGGTTTAGTGAAGACGCACACTGCGATTTCTCTGCTCTCAGCCAGAGGTTTGGGCGTGGCCACTTTTGCTCTGATACTGAAGAGGTGCAGAAAGCTGCCAAAGAAAAGCCACACAGAAGACCAGTTTCCACTGAGCCCATCCCCCCATAGGGGGCAGGGCAATTCCGCCCAAGCAGAGTTGCCTGAGAAACAGCATGACAGGCTGCTACCCCAGAAGACAGGCTGGAAGAACAAGAAGATGACAACCCTATGGACCCCATAAGACTGTAAAATCCTAACACCAGGGGAAAAGAGTATATTGAGCTCCAGGCGTTGCTTCCCGGCTTGTTTTTGGTTTTTTTTGTTTTTGTTTGTTTGTTTTCCAGATACAACTCTTTTTCTTTTTATTCTTTCTTTTATGTTTTTTCTCTGTGTTTTCTTTTTACCTTTTTCTCATTTCAACTAGATGTTTATTATATAAACTTATATTTCACAGTAGCTTTTTAACTTGTACTTTTTCACACCTATATATTTTTTATAGATATATGCTTCAATGTAGTCCTTTTTTCCCTATCCAATTTTACCTTTATATATATATATATATACAAGTTTTACTTTCCTTGTAATTTTGGGACATAGTGTCCTCTAACAAACAGACCAAAATACACCCAGGAACAACTGAAACACCCTGCTTTGTCCACACTGAGGGATTATAGTCCCCCTTCCCCTTACCCCCCCTTTTAAACATTTTTTAAATTTTTATAAATTTTCTTATGTGCTTCATTTTGGCTTTGTTTTTTTGGTGGTAGTTTCTGACCACTCTGGATTTTCCTAGGGTGCATTTTGCTTGGGTCCTTGTTGATATTTTGGACTCTGCTGATTCACTCAGCCATCACTCAGCAGAATGACTAGGAGGAGGAACCCTCAACAAAGAAAAGAAACAGAGACAATGTCATCTGCCACAGAACTAATGGATATGGATATAAGCAAAATGTCAGAGATAGACTTCAGGAGAGCAATCATGAAGTCAATAGCTAGGCCTGAAAGAAGCATTAGTGACAATATACAATCTCTAAGGGCAGAAATGAGATCTAATCAGGTCGAACTAAACAATGTTATGAATGAGATGCAGTCTAAACTGGATACTCTAACAGCCAGAGTAAATGAGGCAGAAGAACAAATTAGTCATCCACAGGACAAGCTGATAGAAAAGAAGAAAGTGGAGGAAAACAGAGATAAGCTTCAAGTAACACATGAGAAAAGGATTGCAGATTCATGATGCCATGAAACGTTCCAATGTCAGAATTATTGGGATCCCTGAGGGGGTGGGGTGGGGGGTGGCTAGAAGGTATATTTGAGCAAATCATAGCTCAGAACTTCCCTAATCTGGGGAAGGAAACCAGCATTCGAGTCCAAGAGGCAGAGAGGACCCCTCCCAAATTCAGTAAGTATAGATCAACACCTCGACATATAACAGTGAAGCTTGCAAACTGTACAACCAAGGAAACACTCCTGAGAATAGCCAGGGAGAGGAGGTTCCTTACATATGGAGGGAGTAACATCAGAATAACATCAGACCTATCCACAGAAAGCTGGCAAGCCAGAAGTGGCTGACAATACATATTCAGGGTACTAAATGAGAAGAACATGCAGCCAAGAATACTTTATCCAGCAAGGGTGTCTTTCAGAATGGATAGAGTGATAAAGAGCTTTCAGGACAGGCAGAAACTGAAAGAATATGTGACCACCAAACCAGTCCTCAAAGAAATATTAAGGAGGTTTCTATAAATGAAGACAGACCCCAAGAATCACATAGACCAGAAAGAAACAGAAAATCTATAGAAACAGGGACTTTACAGGCAATACAATGGCACTAAATTCATGTCTTTCAGTAGTCACTCTAAATGTAAATGGGTTAAATGCTCCTATCATATGAAACAGGGATGCAGATTGGATTAAAAAACAGGACCTATCTATATACTGTCTACAAGAGACTCATTTTGATCCTAAAGACATCTCCAGATTGAAAGTGAGGGGATGGAGAACCATTTACCAGGCTAATGGACCTCAAAAGAAAGCTGGGGTAGCAATCCTCATATCATGCAAATTAGATTTTAAACCAAGACAGTAACAAGAGACGTGGAGGGACGCTATATTATACTTAAAGGGTCTATACAACAAGAAGATTTAACAATTGTAAACATCTAGGCCCCCAACATGGGAGCAGCCAATTATATAAACAAATTAATAACCAAAATAAAGAAACATATTGATAATAATACATTAATAGTAGGAGACTTCAACACTCCTCTCTCAGCAATGGACAGATCATCTAAGCAGAAGATAAACAAAGAAACAAGACCTGTGAAGGACACATTGGACCAGATGTACTTCATAGATATATACAGAATATTGCATGCTAAAACAACAGAATACTCATTCTTCTCAAGTGCACATGGAACTTTCTCCAGAATAGACCACATCTGGGTCACAAATCAGGTCTCAACCAATACCAAAAGATAGAGATTATTCCCTGCATGTTATCAGACCACAATGCCTTGAAACTGGAACTCAACCACAAGAAAAAAATTGGAAGGAACTCAAACACTTGGACGTTAAAGTGCATCCTGGTAAAGAATGATTGGGTCAACAAGAAATTAAAGAAGAACTTAAAAAATTCATGGAAACTAATGAGAATGATAACACAACTGTCCAAAACCTATTAGGATACTGCAAAGACAGTCCTGAAGGGGAAGTACATAGCCATCCAAGCCTCTCTCAAAATGGTATTAAGAGGGCACGTACTGCATGGAGCACTGGGTGTTATACAAAAACAATGGATCATGGATCACCATATCAAAAACCAATGATGTATTGTATGGTGACTAACATAACATAATAAAATAAAAAAAAAAAACAAAAACCTCCAAAAAACAAAAAAAAAAAAAAAGGTAGAAAAATCCCATATGCACAAGCTCACCTTACACCTAAAGAAGCTGGAGAAAGAACAGCAAATAAAGCCTGAACCAAACAGGAGAAGATAAGTAATAAAGATCAGAGCAGAAATCAATAAAATAGAAACCAGAAAAACAGTAGAAGAGACCAATGAAACTAGAAGCTGGTTCTCTGAAAGAATTAATAAGATCCATAAACCTCTGGTGAGACTTATCCAAAAGAAAAGAGAAAGGACCCAAATTAATAAAATCATTAATTATAGGAGAGAGATCATGATTAATAACAGGGATATAGAAATAATTAATAGAAATTATTACCAGCAACTGTATGCCAACAAATTAAGCAATCTGGGAGAAATGAATGCATTCCTGGAAACTTATAAACTACTAGGAGAAATAGACAATCTGAACAGACCAATAACCAGCAAGGAAATTGAAACAGTAATCAAAAATCTCCCAAAAAACAAGTCCAGGGCCAGATGGCTTCCCAGGGGAATTCTACCAAACATTTAAAAAAGACATGATACCTACTCTACTGAAGCTGTTTCAAAACATAGAAATGGAAGGAAAACTCCCAAATTCATTCTATGAGACTAGCATTACCCTGATCCCAAAACCAGACAAAGACCCCATCAAAAAGGAGAATTACAGACCAATATCCCTGATGAACATGGATGCCAAAATACTCAACAAGATCCTAGCCAATAGAATCCAACAGTACATTAAAAGGATTATCCACCACGACAAGGTGGGATTTATTCCTAGGACGCAAGGGTGGTTCAACATTCACAAATCAATCAACGTGATAGAGCACATTAACAAAAGCAAAGAACCATATGACCCTCTCAATTGATGCAGAAAAAGCATTTGACAAAATAGCATCTTTTCCTGATTAAAACTCTTCAAAATATAGGGATAAAGGGAACACACCTCAATTTCATAAAAGCTATCTATGAAAAGTCCACAAATTTTTATTTATTCATTCTCAATGGGGAAAAACTGAGAGCTTTTTCCCTTAAGGTCAGGACCATGACAGGGATGCCGACTCTTACAACTTTTGTTCAACATAGTACTAGAAGTTTTAGCCTCAGCAATCAGACAACAAAAAGAAATAAAAGGCATTCAAATGGGCAAAGAAGAAGTCAAGCTCTCTCTCTTCGCAGATGACATGATACTTTATTTGGAAAACCTAAAAGACTCCACCCCCAAATTACTAGAACTCATACAGCAATTCAGCAACATGTCAGGACACAAAATCAATTGCACAGGTATCAGTTGCTTTTCTATACACTAACAATGTAACTGAAGAAAAAGAAATTGGGGGATCGAGTCCATTTACAATAGCACCAAAAACCATAGGATACCTAGGAATAAACCTAACCAAAGAGGTTAAGAATCTATACTCTAGAAACTATAGAACACTTATGAAAGAAATTGAGGAAGACACAAAGAGGGAAAAACATTCCATGCTCATGGATTGGAAGAATAAACATTGTGAAAATGTCTATGCTGTGCAGAGCAATCTACACTTTCAATGCAATCCCTATCAAAATACAATCGACACTTTTCACAGAGCTGGAACAAACAATCCTAAAATTTGTATGGAACCAGAAAAGACTCTGAATCACCAGGGGATGTTGAAAATGAAAACCAAAGCTGGGGACATCACAATGCCTGACTTCAAGCTCTATTACAAAGCTGTGATCATCAAGACAGCATGGTGTTGGCACAAAAACAGACACATAGACCATGGAAGAGATTAGAGAGCCCAGAAATAGACCCTCAACTCTATGGTCAATTAATCTTCGACAAAGCAGGAAAGAATATCCAATGGAAAAAAGAGTCTCTTCAATAAATGGTGCTGGGAAAATTGGAGAGCCACATGCAGAAGAATGAAACTGGACCATTCTCTTACACCATACACAAAGATAAACTCAAAATGGATGAAAGATCTCAATGTGAGACAGGAATCCATCAAAATCCTAGAGGAGAACATGGGCAGTAACCTCTTCAACATCGGCCACAATGATTTCTTGCAAATCACATCTCTAAAGGCAAGGGAAACGAAAGCAAAAATGAACTTTAGGGACTTCATCAAGATAAAAATCTTTTGCACAGCAAAGGAAATAGTCAACAAAACTCAGAGGCATCCCACGGAATGGGAGAAGATATTTACAAATGACATTACAGATAATGAGCTGGTATCCAAGATCTATAAAGAACCTCTCAAACTCAACACTCAAAAAACAAATAATCAATTAAGAAATGGGCAGAAGTCATGAACATACACTTCTCCAAAGAAGACATGCAAATGGCTAACAGACATATGAAAAAATGTTCAACATCACTAGCCATCAGGGAACTACAAATCAAAACCACAAAGAGATACTACCTTACACCAGTTAGAATGGCAAAAATTAACAAGACAGGGAACAACAAGGGTTGGCAAGGATGTGGAGAAAGGGGAACCACCCTACACTGTTGCTGGGAATGTAAGCTGGTACAGCCACTCTGGAAAACAGTATGGAGGTTCCTCAAGATGTTAAAGATAGAGCTAACCTATGACCCAGCAATTACACTACTAGGTATTTACCCCAAAGATACAGATGTAGTGAAAAGAAAGGCCACATGCACCCCAATGTTCATAGTCTCAATGTCCACAATAGCCAAACTGTGGAAGGAGCCGAGATGCCCTTCAACAGATGAATGAATGGGTAAAGAAGATGTCGTCCATATATACAAGGGAATATTACTCAGCCATCAGAAAGGATGAATACCTACCATTTGCACCAATATAGTAGGACCTGGAGGGGATTATGCTAAGTGAAATAAGTCAATCAGAGAAAGACAATTATCATATGGTTTCACTCATATGTGGAATATAAGGAATTTCTAGGAGGATGATAGGGGAAGGGAGGGAAAATGAAGGAGAAATCATAGAGGGAGATGAACCATGAGAGACTATGGACTCCAGAAAACAATCTGTTTCAGAAGGGAGGGGGGTGGGAGGATGGGGCAGCCAGTTGATGGGTATTAAGGAGGGCATGTGTTGTGATGAGCACTGGGTGTTATATGGAACTAATGAATCACTGAACACTACATCAAAAACCAAAGATGTACTGTACAGTGGCTAACTGAACATAAAAAAAAAAAATTCCACTTAGAATTTCTTCCTAACTAAAGCTCCCAAACACTTGTTTTCTTTATCCTGTAATTCCTCACACATTTCTTTTTTTTTTTTTTAAAGATTTTATTTATTTATTTGAGAGAGAGAGAATGAGAAAGAGCACATGAGAGTGGGGAGGGTCAGAGGGAGAAGCGGACTCCCTGCCGAGCAGGGAGCCCGATGTGGGACTCGATCCCGGGACTCCAGGATCATGACCTGAGCTGAAGGCAGTCGCTTAACCAACTGAGCCACCCAGGCGCCCTCCTCACACATTTCTTGTCTCTGTATTAAAGGTATAAAAACTGCCTGCCTTGATCATTTCTTTGAATCTCCACTACTTTATTGGGCCTCCATATGCAGGTAATAAAACTTTGGGTTTTTTCTCCTGTTACTCTCTGTCATCTCCATTTAATTCCAAAACATTAATTAAACTCCATTTAATTCCAAATGGCAAGAATTCATTCTTCTTTATGACTAATATTCCATTGTGTGTGTGTGTGTGTGTATACACACACATATATATCACATCTTCTTTATCCAGTCATCTATTGATGCACTCATGAGCTGCTTCCATAGTTTGGTTATTGTAAATAATGCTGCTATAAACATAGTGGTGCATGGATCCATTTAAACCCTGGGGTGGGGAAGAAGGAAATGTGTCCGTCCCCAAAGCAAGTGTCCTGTCCCTAAGGCCATCTCAGGGACCCCATCCCCTGACCCCTCTGATCAGTAGTAATGCATCCTCTCATTTCTGCATTTACACAGAGCCCACCTTCCCAGCAAACCACATTTCCATACACAGTGGTTCCCAGAGTCTGCAGGACCAGGTTTGAAATATGCTACAATACCACAATGATGAAAGAAGCTCTCACCTGTATTACAAAACAAGCATCTTAAAAGAAGTCACCTGCAAAGGAAAGGGTTCACAGGGATCTATAACCTGTTCGTCCCTCCTCAGTGAGCCTGGTCAGAGCAGAACTCTGGCAAAGAGTAACCGTGAAATGCACAGACTATGAGATACATGAGGGTCTTACAGGGATGGCTGTACTCTGATTACTGATCTAGTAGTAATTTCATCATGATGTAGAGGGTCTGTTTAGAACTTACATTCGACACACTGCAGATATGCTACCAAATGACAGTCCTAAAGCCAGAACAGCCTACGAAGGTAGGGACACATAATCTGAGAATCCCCCAAGCCTCTCTGTGCTGACTTGTACTACAGTAGAGATGGTGGGGGGATGGGTTACATAGGTGATGGCGAACAAAGAGTAGATTTGTGATGATGTAAGTGTGGAATCAGTATATTATACACCTGAAACTAGTATAACACTCTGTTAACTATACTGGAATTAAAAATTAAAAGATAATAAAGTAACTTCAAAACAGTTTTTAGGAAAAAAAGAATTGTGATTCAAAACAAAAAGAAAGTCTATGGAATAGGAGAAGATATTTATGAATGACATATCTGATAAAGGGTTAGTATTCAAACTATGTAAAGATCTTATATATACAACACCCAAAAAAACCAAAATAATCCAATTTTTAAAATGGGCAGAAGACATGAACAGACATTTCTGCAAAGAAGACATGCAGATCTCAATAGATACAGAAAAGATGCTCAACATCACAGATATTCAGAGAAATGAAAATGAAAACCACAAGGAGATATCACCTCACACTTGTCAGAATGGCTAAAATCAAAAACACGAGAAGAAAGTGTCAGTGAGGATGTGGAGAAAAAGGAACCCTCCTGCACTGTTGGTGGGAATGCAAACTGGTGCAGTCACTGTGGAAAAGAGTATGGAGGTTCCTCAAAAAGTCAAATATAGAACAAACCTAACATCAGGTAAGGCACTACTGGGTATTTACCTAAAAAAAGATCTTTCAAATGGATACGTGCACCACTATGTTTATAGTAGCATTATTTATAATAACCAAACTATGGAAGCAGCTCATGAGTGCATCAATAGATGACTGGATAAAGAAGATGTGATATAGATATATGTACACACACACACACACACACACAATGGAATATTAGTCATAAAAAAGAATGAATTCTTGCCATTTGGAACATCATGGATGGAGCTAGAGAGTATTGTGCTAAGTGAAATAAGTCAGTCAGAGGAAGATAAATACCATATGATTTCATTTGTCTGTGGATTTAAGAAACAAAACAAATGAGGAAAGGAAGAAAAGAGAGAGAAAGACAAACCAAGAAACAGGACAACTATATAGAACAATATGGGGGGGGATGGGTGAACTGATGGGGATGAAGGAGGGCACTTAAATTGAGCACTGGGTGTTGTATGGAATTGTTGAAATATTATACTGTAGACCTGAAATTAATAATATACTGTATGTTAACTATACTTTAATGGAAATAAAAACTTCATTAAAAAGCTAAAATACAATATATAAAGTAATTTCAAACCAACAAAAACAATTGAAACAAAAAAAGGAATTGTGTTTCATGCAAGTTGGACATTTTCGGTCTCTGCAATCATCCTTCTGAGCTGAGGATGTGCACCCTGTGTTCCTCAGAAAGCAAAAGAGCTGGAAGAAGAGCTAGAGCATAATGATTGTCCTGACCGCCGGATGTTAAAGATGGATGGAATAAAATAATTTAGCTAAGCCTTGGATACAATCCCACAGTCATGCCACAGTTATTGATGAAAATTCAAAAGGAAACAGTTCAAATAATATTGGTGACAATTTACACAACCTGGAGTCTGTTGTAGACAAAGCATGGAGTGTGTGGGGAGGCAGATTCCTAACATTAGAAAAATGTTACGGAAAAATTGTGAGCTTGTGTTTGGACTTTCAAATAATTTTTTTAATCTTAGCATGGATCCCAGAGAACTTTGTTCTCTATAATTTATTCCCATGTAACAGAAACATGCAAATGCCATTCAAACATTCATTAAATGAAATAAATCTGTTTCGCCCCAGGGTTCTGTGTGTCCTTAAGAGCAGAGAAGTAGATGCTCACACAGAACAATAGGCTGTGTGGTTTCATGAGACCTGGAGGGTTTTTGCACCAAAGAGAGTTCATGTGAGGGATTTTAAAGTGACCATTTTGATATAACTGTCAGGATGTGGTTGAAACATAATGGAGAGTGGGAAATTTGTCACCAT
>NW_025409213.1:0-576 GCF_002201575.2 Neomonachus schauinslandi
ATAAACCACCGCACGGCCGTTCGTTCGGGCTCTGCCTGCTGAGCGTCTTTGGCGGACGTGCCTCCTCTCCAGGCCCCAAGGTCCTCATCCCTTACTAGGGATGGGGGAACGGACGTGACCTTGAGATTTGCTCTCCTGGGGGCTGGGGTGGAGGGGTGTCTCCGGAAACCCCAGGCCGGGGAGCACAGCCAGGCCGCTCTGAGCAGAGATCTCCCAGACGAAATGGAGTGGAAACCTGGGATGAGACGTCTCCCAGGTGCTTCCAGACTCACGTTCTAGGATGGATAAGGGTCTCCTGAGGTCCCGAGGGCCAGGCAGCCGGTAGAGGTTGGTGTGCCCACCTCTGGGGCACCAGTCACACGCACCCTGGTGGGATCGGGCCCTGGAGGTGTGCAGTGAGCGACCCGCATGTCCACGCCTGTGACCTTGGTGCCGCTCTTCCAGGAAGGGGTGACCGGCCCCGAGCACGTGCTGCCCCTTGGGCCCAGGGAAAGCGGCCCCTGCAGGGGAAATGGAAACCTGAGGAATGACACCGTCCCCGGGAAGTGCGGGCAGTGACACACGGGTGTGTGTCGG
>NW_025409213.1:70576-70740 GCF_002201575.2 Neomonachus schauinslandi
CCATCTGAAATGGATTTACTCATTTTATGGCCTTCTATTGTCTTTTGCGCCCACAGGAATGGCGACCACATGAGAACGGGGATCCTGTCTGTCTGTCTGCTGTTGGATTCCTGCTCTGAGAACAGGGCCAAAGCAGAGTCAGTTCTTGATTTGCATTTGTCCAG
>NW_025409214.1:0-1450 GCF_002201575.2 Neomonachus schauinslandi
CCCCCGAGAAGCAGGGCCCCCTGCCAGGAACTCAGCGTTTCTCCCAGCTTTTACCCTGAAACCGAACTGATTGGTCTGTCCCTCTCCAGCTCCCAGTAGCGCTTCTCCAGCAGGACACAGGCACCAAGCCCCACAGTGTTAGGAGGAACACAGCCAGGCTGAGCCTGTGCTCAAAGGGGTGGGTTTGTCTGCTAGGCAGACGGGTGCCTGGTGTCCAGGGCCTGAGGCTGGCTCGTGTCTAGATGTCTAGTCTGGTTAGTGACGAGAGGGATCATGGAATGAGGGGCCACTGTGTCACGACACTCCCAAGAAGCCGCCCTTCTGAAGTCCTAGCGTTGGGGGCAATTCTGTAGGAGGCGCACATGGTTTGCAATGGACACGGAAGCCGTCACTCATGCCCTTTTCTTCTTTCGTGTAAAATAGCCATTGACGAACCACTAAGAGCTCGGTGCCCTGCTGGGCCGTAGTCTCTGCAAAGGAGAGGCTCTGTGACTGCCGGCCCAACCTCTCCCTCGCTCTGGGACAGCAGAACGTGGCAAAGATGCTTTTCTCACCTAAGGACAGGGTAGAAGGTCATAAACCCGGGCAGGGATTATCCATCAGAGTCTTGCCCCTGTAGCATCTACGTGAGATTTTATTGTCCACCCAACCAGCCATTCCATAGATGTTCTTGCGCACGTACCGTATACCAGGCTCTGGGCTGGTACAGTCCTGGATCAGACTGTGGTCCAGTAGCGAGTCATGGAAATAGACTGAGTAGTCAGAACTCCCGGTTTCGGGCAACAGAAACACAATTCCAAATGCCAGAGGTCAAGGGGCCTTTGTCGGTCAAGGACCACGAAGAAGGGGGTTCTGAGCTGGTTGTTCTCTGCGCCCCTCCTGTTCCGCTCTTCCCTCTTCCCTGCCCTGCTCTGTGCAGGGAGGCTGGTCCCAAGTCTGCCTGAAAGCAGCTCTTCAGCTCCTGGTTGGCTTCAGCCAGTTGGGGGGACTTGGCAGGAGACTGGAGGGCAGCAGGAGAGGGAGGCTGGGCCATTTCTGCTTCTGTCCTGCTGGCCTGCGGCTCTGACGGAGGCTGCATTTCTCTAAGGTCACAGATCCTGTCCACAGCCCCTCTCCCCGGCTCCCAGAAAGCCTGCTTCCTCCCTCGTCATTCAGACAAGCCCAGGATAAAGACTCCCCACTCTTGCGAGGCCCAGGGGTGCTTCCGTGTTCCTGCGGGTCCCCTTCACTTGCCTGTACCTCTGAGGATGCCTCCAGACTCTTCAGTCACGCACGTTGGGTGCGCCATCTGGTCCCACCTGGATCCTACCTGAGTCGGGTGGGCCAGCAACTACAGGAGGCAGACCGGCATGAATTTCGGGAGGAGCAGACGCCAGACAACGGGACACCACCATGTCCCCTCCACTCCCCGCTCTGACTTTATCCTCTGCCGAGCTGGACCAGCTTCCCC
>NW_025409215.1:0-550 GCF_002201575.2 Neomonachus schauinslandi
GTGTGCTGGAAGGACGGTTCCGGGGTCCCACTGCAGCTCCAGATGGAAACGGAGACCCCACACCCTCGGGAGGCCAGGATGTTAATTAAAAGTGACATTTCTATCTGACCCAATTATTTAAGCTAGATCGCGTTCTCGGTTTTTCCTTGTGCATCTCGCCGAAAGCTACTTTTAAACCATGTTCTGAATTGCAGTTTCAGTAAAGAGAGGGGGGGAGCAGAAGCGTGTAGCTCCCCCCAAGACCACATGAAGGGAAGCCACGCACGCAGCCGGTCGGCCACTCTCCCGAGCGTGTTGGGAGCTGAGGGCCCAGAGCGGGCCGGGGTAGGGGGGACCCTGCAGGGACGCAGGTGACCTGGCATCTGGCTGACGGGACAGGCCAAACGAGGAGGGCAAGAATGCGAAACCAGAAATTTAACCAACCCTGAGGAGGTGTTTGTGGGAAAGTGGACACGCCCGTGCCCCCCCCCCCCCGCCACGGAGAGTGGGAGAGCAGACGGGGTGCTTGCCACGTGGTCCTCATACGTCAGGTGACAGGCCTGTCGCCATC
>NW_025409216.1:0-1001 GCF_002201575.2 Neomonachus schauinslandi
CATCAGAAAGCATTAATACTTGCCATTTACATTGATGTGGATGGAACTGGAGGATATTAGGCTAAGTGAAGTAAGTCAGTCAGAGTAAGACAATTATCATATGGTTTCACTCATATGTGGAACATAAGAGACAGTGCAGAAGATCATAAGGGAAGGGACGAAAAACTGGATTGGGAGAAATCAGAGAGAGAGACAAACCATGAGAGACTCTTAACTATGGAAAACAAACCGAGGGTTGTTGAAGGGGTGGTGAGTGGTGGATGGCATAACTAGGTGATGGGCATTAAGGATGGCAGGTTATGTGATGAGCACTGGGTGTCATATGCAACTGATGAATTGTTGAGCCCTGTACCTGAAACTGATGACATACTATGCGTTGGCTAATTGAATTTAAATTAAAAAAAAGGTAATCCTCAAGAATTCTCCTACCTCCAGCTGACCACAACAGAATGTGTCCTTCCTTCCTCTCTACTCCCTCTTTACCTGATAACAGTGATCTTCTTGTCCTCATGACTTTGAATTGCACTATTGTAATGTTCTGCTCACTTCATCCCTCTCCTCATTTAACATCCAAATAATCATGCTCAGACATTTCTTAGTGTCTCCTCTCCAGTAGTAGATAATCAAATATCAGTTGTACAGTTTCTTGTGTTCATATGCCCTCCATAGCATAGATTTCATTCTATTCAATGAATATTAGTTGAGTGGAGGATGACCGGGAAAGGTAATAAACTTAACTCAATGTTTTATTGTTACTTTCTACAAGTGGACACTCCAAGTGTCTCATCTCTGAGCAACATGAAACATTGCCTCTAGTACCAATGTACCTTTGTACTAGAGGATTCTTGTATTGGTAATGAACCATGTATTCAGAGTTAGGAGGCAGGTTTTAGATTCACAGACCTGGCTTAGAATTCCATCTCTCCTGCTGACTAGTTCCCTGCCTTCCCTGTCCCTCATTCTGATTGAACCTCATTTTCTTCGTCTGTAAATTGAATCAT
>NW_025409217.1:0-1248 GCF_002201575.2 Neomonachus schauinslandi
GAGCATAACACCCAGGTTGGAAATTTGGAAAATAATGTCTCTATCTATGTAGCATCATATCCTATGACGAGTTAACATTATATATCACATTATTTTTATGAAAATGAGATATTCTGTACATATTGCTTTGCAACATGCTTTTTAAAAAATTTTTTTATTCTTATGTTAATCCCCTACATTACATCATTAGTTTTAGATGTAGTGTTCCATGATTCATTGTTTGTGCATAACACCCAGTACTCCATGCAGAATGTGCCCTCCTCAATACCCACCACCAGGCTTACCCATCCTCCCACCCCCCTCCCCTCTAGAACCCTGTTTGTTTTTCAGAGTCCATCGTCTCTCATGGTTCGTCTACCCCTCCGATTTCCCCTGCTTCATTCTTCCCCTCCTGCTACCTTCTTCTTCTTTTTTGTTTTTTCTTAACATATATTGCATTATTTGTTTCAGAGGTACAGATCTGAGATTCAACAGTCTTGCACAATTCACAGCGCTTACCAGAGCAGATACACTCCCCAGTGTCTATCACCCAGTCACCCCATCCCTCCCACCCCACCCCCCACTCCAGCAACCCTCAGTTTGTTTCCTGCAATTAAGAATTCCTCATATCAGTGAGATCATATGGTACATGTCTTTCTCTGCTTGACTTATTTCGCTCAACATAATACCCTCCAGTTCCATCCACGTCGCTGCAAATGGCAAGATCTCATTCTTTTTGATGGCTGCATAATATTCCATTGTATATATATACAACCTCTTCTTAATCCATTCATCTGTCGATGGACATCTTTGCTCTTTCAACAGTTTGGCTATTGTGGACATTGCTGCTATAAAAATCGGGGTGCACATACCCTTTCGGATCCCTACTTTTGTAGCTTTGGGGTAAATACCCAGTAGTGCAATTGCTGGATCATAGGGTAGCTCTATTTTCAACTTGTTGAGGAACCTCCATACTGTTTTCCAGAGTGGCTGCACCAGCTTGCATTCCCACCAGCAGTGTAGGAGGGTTCCCCTTTCTCCGCATCCCTGCCAACATCTGTCGTTTCCTGGCTTGTTAATTTTAGACATTCTGACTGGAGTGAGGTAGTATCTCATTGAGGTTTGGATTTGGATTTCCCTGATGCCAAGCAACATTGAGCACTTTTTCATGTGTCTGTTTGCCATTTGGATGTCTTCTTTGGAAAAATGTCTGTTCATGTCTTCTGCCCATTTCTTGATTGGATTCTTTGTTCTTTGGGTGTTGAGTTT
>NW_025409218.1:0-2569 GCF_002201575.2 Neomonachus schauinslandi
ACCTAAGCCATGCATTAGAAGAGAAATGATTAAGATTAGAGCAGAGATCAATGAATTAGAAACCAGAAACACAGTAGGTCAGATCAATGAAACTAGAAGCTGGTTCTCTAAAGAATTAATAAGATCGGTCAACCACTGGCCAGACTTATCCAAAAGAAAAGAGAAAGGACCCAAATTAATAAAATTATGAATGAAAGGGGAGAGATCACGACTAACACCAAGGAAATAGAAACAATTATTAGAAATTATTATCAACAACTCTATGCCAATAAATTAAGCAACCTGGAAGAAATGGATGACTTCCTGGAAACCTATAAGCTGCCAAGACTGAAACAGGAAGAAATTGACAACCAGAATAGGCCCAATAACCAGTAAGGAGCTTGAAGCAGTGATCAAAAATCTCCCAAAAATCAAGAGTCCAGGACCTGATGGATTCGCTGGGGACTTCTCCCAAACATTCAAAGAAGGAATAATACCTATTCTCCTGAAGCTGTTTCAAAAAGTAGAGACAGAAAGGAAGCTTCCAGACTCATTCTATGAGGGCAGCATTACCTAATCCCCAAACCAGGCAAAGTCCCCATCAAAAGGGAGAATTTCAGACCGATATCCCTGATGAATATGGATTCTAAAATCCTCAACAAAATTCTAGCTAATAGGATCCAACAATACATTAAAAGGATCATCCACCATGACCAAGTGGGATTTATCCCCAGGATGCAAGGGTGGTTCAACATTTGCAAATCAATCAGTGTGATAGAACACATTAATTAGAGGAGAGAGAAATACCATATGGTCCTCTCAATTGATGCAGAAGAAGCATTTGACAAAATACAGCATCCTTTCCTGATTAAAACTCTCCAGAGTATAGGGATAGAGGGAACATTCCTCAAGTTCATGAGATCCATCTATGAAAAACCCACAGTGAATATCATCCTCAATGGGGAAAAGCTGAGAGTCTTTCCCTTAAGATCAGGAACACATCAAGGATGCCCACTCTCGCTACTATTGTTCAACATAGTAATAGAAGTCCTAGCAACAGACAACAAAAAGAAACAAAAGGTATGCAAATTGGCAAAGAAGAAGTCCAACTCTCTCTTCGCAGCTGACATGATACTTTATGTGGAAAATCCAAAAGACTCCACCCCCAAATTATTAGAACTCATCCAGCAATTCAGTAATGTGGCAGGATACAAAATCAATGCACAGAAATCAGTTGCTTTCTTATACAATAACAATGCAACTGTAGAAAGAGAAATTAGAGAAACGATTCCATTTACAATAGCACCAAAAACCATAAGATACCTCGGAATAAACCTAACCAAAGAGGTAAAGGATCTATACTCTAGGAACTATAAAACACTCATGAAAGAAATTGAAGAAGACACAAAAAGATGGAAAAATGTTCAATGCTCATGGATCAGAAGAATAAACATTGTTAAAATGTCTATGCTACCCAGAGCAATCTATACCTTCAATGCCATCCCGATCAAAGTTCCAATGACATTTTTCAAAGTGCTGGAACAAAGAATCCTAAAATTTGCATGGAATCAGAAAAGACCCCGAATTGCCAAGGAAATGTTGAAAAAGAAAAACAAAGCTGGGGGCATCATGTTGCCGGATTTCAAGCTATATTACAAAGCAGTGATCACCAAGGCAGCATGGTACTGGCAAAAAAAACAGACATATATACCAGTGGAACAGAATAGAGAACCCAGATATGGACCCTCAACTCTATGGTCAAATAATCTTCAACAAAGCAGGAAAACATATACAATGGAAAAAAAGCAGGAAAACATATGCAAAAAGACAGTCTTTTCAGTAAATGGTGCTGGGAAAATTGGACAGCCACATGCAGAAGAAAGAAACTTGACCATTCTCTAACACCATACACAAAGATAAACTCAAAATGGATAAAAGACCTCAATGTGAGACAGGAATCCATCAAAATCCTGGAGGAGACCATAGGCAGTCACCTCTTTGACATTGGTCACAGCAAATTCTTTCAAGATACATCTCCAAAGGCTAGTGAAACAAAAGATAAACGAACTTTTGGACTTCATCAAGATCAAAAGCTTCTGCACAGCAAAGGAAACAGTCAACAAAACAAAGAGGCAACCCACAAAATGGGAGAAGATATTTGCAAATGACAGTACAGACAAAGCACTGATTTTCAAGATCTATAAAGAAATTTTCAAACTCAACACCCAAAAACCAAATAATCAAGTCAAAAAATGGGCAGAAGACATGAACAGACACTTCTCTGAAGAAGACATACAAATGGCTAACAGACACATACAAAAATGTTCATCATCATTAGCCATCAGGGAAATCCAAATCAAAACCACACTGAGATACCACCTTACACCAGTTAGAATGGCAAAAATGGACGGGAAAGAAACAACAAATGTTGGAGAGGTTGTGGAGACAGGGGAACCCTCTTACACTGTTGGTGGGAATGCAAGTTGGTACAGCCACTTTGGAAAACAGTGTGGAGGTGCCTCAAAAAATTAAAAATAGAGCTACCCTATGACCCAGCAATTGCACTCCTGGGTATTTACCCCAAAGACAC
>NW_025409218.1:52569-52764 GCF_002201575.2 Neomonachus schauinslandi
GTATCCTCAAGGGCAGCCTGCAATTCACACTGTCTTCCCGTTGCCCTTGTATTCTCAGTGGTCATTTGAGGAAAGCAATTAGTGGAATAAATATGGAAGTTTATAGATCAACCTATTCTGTCATTCCCTCATTCACACTTACTTACTGATCATTCATGTATTTATTCACATTACATTCATCCACTCCATCCTTTA
>NW_025409219.1:0-763 GCF_002201575.2 Neomonachus schauinslandi
TTAGTTGAACTGGAAGCCTGGTCAGATCTGCTGGGGCCAGGGTGGGCATGGGCAGAACTAGATAATCTATCCATTTTCTTCCCCCTTATGAGATCCCATCCCCTTTCCACCCTCCTCCCTTTCATGTCCAGAGACTGGATATCAGAGAAGTTCGGAATCTCTACTAGCCTGGCAGAGGTACAGAAGTGAATTTTCCCCTGGTCTATCAGGGGCTGCTGCAGTGGCACCAGGGCCAGTACCTGGTGGTGGTTAGCCTGAGGCTTGGCCATTTGGTCACAAGGCTGAGTGTAGAGGTCACAGTGTCAGAAAGAATGGGCATTGGCTATGTTCATATACCGTCTTTGGGGGCCAGCCGCCTGTACCAACACCCACAGAAGAATGTCGGCAGCACTATGTGTCAACCATCATATTGGCCTTCCCTAAATGGGAAACTGCACTTGGGATTCCTTTTAGTACCACTTCTGCCCTAACCTTACTGCCAAGATCCCTCTGCATTCAAATGAGAAGGGGTAATGTTTGGACTTCAAAATACTTGTGTTATAAACTTGGTCTGACCCTTGCAAGCTGTGTGAAATTAACAAGTCCAATAACTTTCCAAATTGTGATTTCTCTTATGAAAAAATAAAATTTGCAGTAGGGGGTGATTGTTGGGCTCCATAAAATCACGTGGTGATAAATACTGAAGTTGCAGAAGCCGACATAAGCAAACCTTGCAGAGGGCAACGGGAAGACAGTGTGAATTGCAGGCTGCCCTTGAGGATAC
>NW_025409219.1:50763-58653 GCF_002201575.2 Neomonachus schauinslandi
GTGTCTTTGGGGTAAATACCCAGGAGTGCAATTGCTGGGTCATAGGGCAGTTCTATTTTCAAAGTTTTGAGGAACCTCTATACTGTTTTCCAGAGTGGCTGCACCAGCTTGCATTCCCACCAACAGTTTATGAGGGTTCCCCTTTCTCCACATCCCTGCCAACATCTGTCATTTCCTGACTTGTTCATTTTAGCCATTCTGACTGGTGTGAGGTGGTATCTCATTGAGGTTTTGATTTGGATTTCCCTGATGCCAAGCGATGTTGAGCACTTTTTCATGTGTCTTTTGGCCATTTGGATGTCTTCTTTGGAAAAATGTCTGTCCATGTCTTCTGCCCATTTCTTGATTGGAGTATTTGTTCTTTGGGTGTTGAGTTTAATAAGTTCTTTATAAATATTGGATACTATACCTTTATCTGATATGTCATTTGTAAATGTCTTCTCCCAT
The DNA here is from genome assembly GCF_002201575.2 of Neomonachus schauinslandi. Taxonomy (NCBI): domain Eukaryota; kingdom Metazoa; phylum Chordata; class Mammalia; order Carnivora; family Phocidae; genus Neomonachus; species Neomonachus schauinslandi. The sequence goes on from NW_025409219.1 coordinate 51,211, forward strand.
TCTGTCAGTTGTCTTTTGGTTTTGTTGACTGTTTTTTTGCTGTGCAAAAGCTTTTTATCTTGATGAAGTCCCAATAGTTCATTTTTGCCCTTGCTTCCCTTGCCTTTGGCGATGTTTCTAGGAAGAAGTTGCTGCGGCTGAGGTCGAAGAGGTTGCTGCCTGTGTTCTCCTTTAGGATTTTGATGGACTCCTGTCTCACTTTTAGGTGTTTCATCCATTTGGAGTCTATTTTTGTGTGTGGTGTAAGGAAATGGTCCAGTTTCATTCTTCTGCATGTGGCTGTCCAATTTTCCCAACACCATTTGTGGAAGAGACTGTCTTTTTTCCACTAGACATTCTTTCCTGCTTTGTCAAAGATGAGTTGACCATAGAGTTGAGGGTCCATTTCTGGGCTCTCTATTCTGTTCCATTGATCTATGTGTCTGTTTTTGTGTCAGTACCATACTGTCTTGATGATTACAGCTTTGTAATAGAGCTTTAAGTCAGCATTGTGATGCCACCAGCTTTGCTTTTCTTTTTCAACATTCCTCTGGCTATTTGGGGTCTTTTCTGGTTCCATACAAATTTTAGGATTATTTGTTCCCTTTCTTTGAAAAAAGTGGATGGTATGCTGATAGGGATTGCATTAAATGTGTAGATTGCTCTAGGTAGCATTGACATCTTCACGATATTTGTTCTTCCAATCCATGAGCATGGAACGTTTTTCCATTTCTTTATGTCTTCCTCAATTTCTTTCATGAGTATTTTATAGTTTTCTGAGTACAGCTTCTTTGTCTCTTGGGTTAGATTTATTCCTAGGTATCTTATGGTTTTGAGTGCAATTGTAAATGGAATCCACTCCTTAATTTCTCTTTCTTCTGTTTTGTTGTTGGTGTATAGGAATTCCACTGATTTCTATGCATTGATTTTATATCCTGCCACTTTACTGAATTCCTGTATGAGTTCTAGCAGTTTTGGGGTGGAGTCTTTGGGGTTTTCCACATAAAGTGTCATATCATCTGCAAAGTGTGAGAGTTTGACTTCTTCTTTGCCAATTCGGATGCCTTTTATTTATTTTTGTTGTCTGATTGCTGTGGCTAGGGCTTCTAATACTATGCTGAAGAGCAGTGGTGATAGTGGGCATACTTGCCGTATTCCTGACCCTAGGGGTAAAGCTCTCAGTTTTTCCCCATTGAGAATGATATTCGCTGTGCGTTTTTTATAAATGGTTTTATGATATTGAGGTATGTACCCTCGATCCCTATACTCTGAAGAGTTTTGATCAAGAAAGGATGCTGTACTTTGTCAAATGCTTTTTCTGCATCTATTGAGGGGATCATATGGTTCTTGTTCAGTCTTTTATTAATGTATTTTATCACATTGATTGATTTGCAGATGTTGAACCATCCTTGCAGCCCAGGGATAAATCCCACTTGGTCGTGGTGAATAATCCTTTTAATGTACTGTTGGATCCTATTGGCTAGTATTTTGGTGAGAATTTTTGCATCCATGTTCATCAAGGATATTGGTCTGTGATTTTCCTTTTTGATGGGGTCTTTGTCTGGTTCTGGGATCAAGGTAATGATGGCCTCATAAAACGAGTTTGGAAGTTTTCCTTCCATTTCTATTTTTTGGAACAGTTTCAGAAGAATAGGTATTAATTCTTCTTGAAATGTTTGGTAGAATTCCCCTGGGAAGCCATCTGGCCCTGGGCTTTTGTTTGTTGGCATATTTTTGATTACTGCTACAATTTCCTTAGTGCTTATAGGTCTGTTCAGGTTTTCTATTTCTTCCTGGTTCAATTTTGGTAGTTTATACATCTCTAAGAATGCATCTATTTCTTCCAGATTATCTAATTTGCTGGCATAGAGTTGCTCACAATATGTTCTTTTAATTGTTTGTATTTCATTGGTGTTGGTTGTGATCTCTACTCTTTCATTCATGATTTTATTTATTTGGGTCATTTCTCTTTTCGTTTTTATAATTCTGGTCAGGGGTTTATTAATCTTGTTAATTCTTTCAAAGAAACAGCTCCTAGTTTAGTTGATCTGTTCTACCATTCTTTTGTTTTCTATTTCATTGATTTCTGCTCTGATCTTTATTATTTCTCTTTTCCTGCTGGGTTTAGGCTTTATTTGTTGTTCTTTCTACAGCTCCTTTAGGTGTAGCATTAGGTTGTGTATTTGAGACCTCTCTTGTTCCTTGAGAAAGGCTTGTATTGCTAAATACTTTCCTCTTGGGACTATCTTTGCTGCATCCCAAAGATTTTGAACAGTTGTGTTTTCATTTTCATTTGTTTTCATGAATTTTTAAAATTCTTCTTTAATTTCCTGGTTGGCCCATTCATTCTTTTGTAGGATGCTCTTTAGCTTCCATGTATTTGAGCTCTTTCTGACTTTCTTCTTGTGATTGAGTTCTAGTTTCAAAGCATTGTGGTCTGAAAATAGGCAGGGAATGATCCCAATCTTTTGGTACTGTTTGAGACCTGATTTGTGACCTAGGATGTGATCTATTCTGGAGAATGTTCCATGGGCACTAGAGAAGAATGTGTATTCTGTTGCTTTGGGATAGAATGTTCTGAAGATATCTGTGAAGTCCATTTGGTCCAGTGTGTCGTTTAAAGTCTTTATTTCCTTGTTGATCTTTTGCTTAGATGATCTGTCCATTTCAGGGAGGGGGGTGTTAAAGTCCCCCACTATTATTGTATTATTGTTGATGTGTTTCTTTGCTTTTGTTATTAATTGGCTTATATAATTGGCTGCTCCCATGTTAGGGGCATGGATATTTACAATTGTTAGATCTTCTTGTTGGATAGACCCTTTAAGTAGGATATAGTGTCCTTCCTCATCTCTTATTATAGTCTTTGGTTTAAAATCTAATTTGTCTGATATAAGGATTGCCACCCCAGCTTTCTTTTGGTGTCCATTAGCATGGTAAATGGTTTTCCACCCCCTCACTTTCTATCTGGGGGTGTCTTTGTGTCTAAAATGAGTCTCTTGCAGGCAGCATATCAATGGGTCTTTTTTTTTTTTATCCAATCTGATAGCCTGTGTCTTTTGATTGGGGCACTTAGCGCTTTTACATTCAGGGTAACTATTGAAAGATATGAATTTCATGCCATTGTCTTGCCTGTAAGGTGACTGTTGCTGTATATTGTCTGTGTTCCTTACTGGCCTATGTTACTTTTAGGCTCTCTCTTTGCTTGGAGGACCCCTTTCAATATTTCTTACAGTGCTGGTTCTGTGTTTGCAAATTCCTTTAATTTTTGTTTGTCCTGGAAGCTTTTTATCTCTCCTTCTGTTTTCAATGACAGCCTAGCTGGATATAGTATTCTTGGCTGCACATTTTTCTCATTTATTGCTCTGAATATATCATGCCAATCTTTTCTGGCCTGCCAGGTCTCTGTGGATAGGTCTGTTGCCAATCTAATGTTTCTACCATTGTAGGTTACATATCTCTTATCCCGAGCTGCTTTCAGGATTTTCTCTTTGTCTCTGAGACCCGTAAGTTTTATTATTAGATGTTGGGGTGTTGACCTATTTTTATTGATTTTGAGTGGGGTTCTCTGTGCCTCCTGGATTTTGATGCCTGTTTCCTTCCCCAAATTAGGGAAGTTCTCTGCTATAATTTGCTCCAATATACCTTCTGCCCCCCCCCTCCTCTCTTCTTCTTCTGGGATCCCAATTATTCTTATATTTTTTCATCTTATGGTATCACTTATCTCTCGAATTTTGCCCTCGTGATCCAGTCATTGTTTATCTCTCTTTTTCTCAGCTTCTTTATTTTCCATCATTTGGTCTTCTATATCACTAATTCTCTCTTCTGCCTCATATATCCTAGCAGTTAGAGCCTCCATGTTTTATTGCACCTCATTAATAGCCTTTTTGATTTCAACTTGGTTAGATTTTAGTTCTTTTATTTCTCCAGGACGGGTTTCTTTAATATCTTCTATGCTTTTTTTAAGCCCTGCTAGTACCTTTAAAATCATCATTCTGAACTCTAGTTCCGACATCTTACTAATGTCCATATTGATCAGGTCCCTGGCAGTTGGTATTGCCTCTTCTTTTTTTTTGAGGTGATTTTTTCCATCTTGTCATTTTGTCCAGAGGAGAATAGATGAATGAGAGAACAAAATGCTAACAGGGTAACAATGATCTTGGAAAAATATACACTAAACAAATCAGAAGAGACCTGGAACCAGGGGAAAAGAAAGGAAAAGAAAGAAAAAAGAAAGATAAAGAAAAAGATAAAACAAACAAAGAAACAAAACAAAACAAAAACAGAATATGATCAAATATGATCAGGCTGGTGCCTAGATCAGTGCCACACACTACATTTTGGGCATATTTTGGTCTGTTAGAAGAACGTGCCTCCAAAAATTTTAGAGAAAGAAAAACTTATATATATACAAAAATAAGGGTAAATACGATGAAGGGATGGAATATGACTATAAAGATGAAAATTATAAAAGATTTTATAAAAGGAATTGATAAGATCAACCAATGAGAAATATAAGAAAGAAGATTATTTTAAAAAAGAGGGAGAGAATGTGATCAGGCAGGAGACCAGAACCATGCCAAACACTAGAGATTTAGGGTATATTTTGGTCTGTTAGCAGAATCTGTATCCCAAAATTTTAAAGAGAGAACAACTTATATATATATACCAAAAATAAGGTTAACTACTATGAAGGGATAGAATATGACTCTAAAAATGAAAAATAAAGAAGATTTTTTAAAAAAGGGATTGATAAGATGTTGGTTGGAAAAGGGAAAAAGAAAATAAAAAAAAAGGAATAGAAAAAAAAGAAAAATTAAAAAATTTATTTGGAATACTAAAGAATCGGGGGGGCAAAAAAGCCATGAATTCTATGTGCTGTATTCCCCTAGCACTGGCATTCTGCCATTCTCATTGATCGGTAAACTTGGTCTTGGCTGGCTGTTTTTGCTGATCTTCTGGGGGAGGGGCCTGTTGTAGTGGTTCTCAAAAGTCTTTGTGGGAGGCAGAATTGCTCCGCCATTGCCAGGGCCGAGCTAAATAATCTTTTTGTTTTTGCTCTCGGCAGCTTTTGTTCCCTGCAAGCTCTCCGTAGAGCTTTGGAGGTTGAGAGTGTAAATGGCGTCCTCCCAATCTCCACCCAGAGGAGCCAAGCGCTCGGGGCCCCACTCCTCATTGCACCCCCAGAGAAAAGCAGTCAATCACTCCCGTCTCCCCAGTTTCTGGCCTCACTCCGTGCTCACCTGGCCTGTGACTGAGCATTTCTATTTCTGGTACATGACCCCATTTGGAGTGTCCAAACCCAGCAGATTCCTGTGGTGCACTCTTGAACCGCTCTTCCCAGGGGAGGAAGGGGACTCTCCCCGGATCTGCTGCTTGTTGGGTCCCTGCTGGGGGAGCAGTGGCCCGACTGTGCCATGGATCACGGTTCATGGCAACCCCGAACTGCGAGCCCACTCCTTGTCTCTGTCTCTGCAGCCGGCTTCCCTGCTTCGATAGCTGGGAGCCCTGCTACACTGAGACACCCCCGGTCTTTCTGTGACCCCAAGGGTCCCGAGACCACACTGTCCCAGCGAGGGTTCCACCCCCCGCTTAGCCACTGGAGCAACATCCCTCAGCAGAGCAGACTTCTAAAATTTCCGATTTTGTGCTCTGCTGCTCTATCCTTTGCCAGTAGTGGCTGACTGAGGCCCCCTCCCCCCGCCATCTATCTTCCTGAATATCACCTCAGATTCACTTCTCTGCACGTCCTACCTTCCAGAAATAGTGGCTTTTCTGTTCAGAGAGTTGCTGCTATTCTTTTCTTTGGTCTCCTGTTGAGTTCGTAGGTGTTCAGAATGGTTTGATCCCTATCTAGCTGAATTCCTGGGACCAGACAAAATTTAGGTCTCCTACTCCTCCCGCAGCTGTTGATAATAATTTTTAATAATTGTTTCTATTTCTTTGGCATAAGTCGTGATCTCTCCCCTTTCATTCATAATTTCACTAATTTGGGGTCCTTTCTCTTTTCTTTTGGATAAGTCTGGCCAGTGGTTTATCAATCTTATTAATTCTTTCAAAGATCCAGCTTCTAGTTTCCTTGATCTGATCTACTGTGTTTCTAGTTTTTAATTCTATGATCTCTACTCTAATCTTAATTATGTCTCTTCTAATGCGTGGCTTAGGCATCGTTTGTTGCTTTTTCTCCAGTTCTTTAAGGTGTAGGTTAGTTGGTGAATTTGGGATTTTTCTATTTTTTTGAGTGAGGCTTGGATGGCTATGTATTTCCCCCTTAGTACCCCCTTTGTAGTATCCCATAGGTTTTGGACCAATGTGTTTTCATTCTCATTGGTTTCCATGAATTGTTTAATTTCTTGGTTGACCCAAACATTCTTGAGAAGAGCCGTCTTTAGCTTCCAAGTGTCTGAATTTCTTCCAATTTTTTTTTTTTTTTTGTGATTGAGTTCCAGTTTTAAAGCATTATGGTCTGAGAATATGCAGGGAATAATCTCAGTCTTTTGGTATTGGTTGAGACCTGATTTGTGACCCAGTATGTGGTCTATTCTGGAGAAAGTTCCATGTGTGCTCGAGAAGAATGAGTATTCTGTTGTTTTAGGGTGGAATGTTCTGTAAATATCTATGAGGTCCATCTGGTCCAGCATGTCATTCAAAGCTCTTGTTTCTTTGTTGATTTTCTGCTTAGAAGATCTGTCTATTGCTAAGAGTGGAGTATTGAGGTCTCCTACAATTAAGGTATTGTTATCAATATGACTCTTTATTTTGGTGAACAGTTGGCTTAGGTAGATGGCTGCACCCATGTTGGGGGCATAGATATTTACAATTGTTAGATCTTCTTGTAGGGGAGACACTTTAAGAATGATATCATGTCCTTCTGTGTCTCTGACTACAGACTTTAGCTTAAAATCTAATTTGATATAAGCATTGCTACCCCAGCTTTCTTTCGAGGTCTGTTGACATGGAAGATGGATCTCCATCCCTTCACTTTCAGTCTGGATGTATCTTCAGGTTCAAAATGAGTCTCTTGTAGACAACATATGGATGGGTCCTGTCTTTTTATCCAATCTGCAACCCTGTGCTATTTAATGGGAGTGTTTAGGCCATTCACGTTAAGAGTGATTATTGAAAGATATGAATTTATTGTCATCAGGTTGCCTGTGAAGTCCTTGTTTCTATAGATTGTCTCTGTAAATTTCTGTTTTATACCACTCTTGGGGTCTTTCTCCTTTTATAGAACCCCCCCTTAATATTCCTTGCATGTCTGGCTTGGTGGTCACATATTCTTCCAGTTTTTGCCAGTCTGGAAGCTTTGCATCTCTCCATTCATTCTAAATGACAGCCTTGCTGAATAAAGTATTCTTGGCTGCCTGTTATTCTCATTTAGTACCCTGAATATGTCTTGCCAATCCTTTCTGGCTTGTCAGGTCTCTGCCGATAAGTCTGCCGTTATCCTGATTTTCCTCCCTCTGT
>NW_025409220.1:0-407 GCF_002201575.2 Neomonachus schauinslandi
CCACCCAGGCGCCCAGTAGTATAGACATTTTAACAATATTCTTCCAATCCATGAGCATGGAATGTTTGTGTTGTCTTCAGTTTCTTTCACCAGTGTTCTATAGTTTTCAGATTACAGATCTGTTATCTCTTTGGTTAGGTTTATTCCTAGGTATCTCATGGTTTTGGGTGCAGTTGTAAATGGAATCGATTCCTTCATTTCTCTTTCTGCTGCTTCATTATTGGTGAATAGAAATGCGACAGATTTCTGTACATTGATTTTATATTGTGCAACTTTGCTGAATTCATGTATTGTAGCAATTTTGGGGTGGAGTCTTTGGGTTTTCTATATAAAGTATCAGGTCATCTGGGAAGAAAGTTAGACTTCTTCCTTGCTGACTTGGATGCCTTTTATTTCTTTTTGTTGTC
>NW_025409220.1:45407-45939 GCF_002201575.2 Neomonachus schauinslandi
ACACTTCATCTAAAACTAATGATGTAATGTATGGGGATTAACATAAGAATAAAAAAAATTAAAAAAAAAATAGATACACAACTCCAAAATATTTGCTTCACAACTTCAGTATTATTAAGCAGTAACCTAGATTACAACACTTATGTAATCACAGTACAATATGATAGCCCTCTGTATGATAGCACTCTATATTTACGCTAGTACAGTGCCTAGCATATAATAGATGTCCAGAAAATAAACGAATGTTAAATAAGCAGTGGTGTAAAACAGCAGTTAAAAGAAGTATTAGCTAAAACCAATGCGTAAAAATCTCCACATTATCATGTTGGTTTTTTTTTTTTTTTCTCATTTAAATCTAGTAATTGCTCTTATATTTTAAAAACTCTAAACTGCAAAAACATCTCAGCTGGATGCTAAAGCAGATGATGAGAGATCAAAAGCTTAAGAATACCATATTTATATTTGGAAGTATTATAGGAAATAAAGTTAATCAAAATTTTCTCTAGCTAGAATATATTCTAAGACTTTGATA
>NW_025409221.1:0-5091 GCF_002201575.2 Neomonachus schauinslandi
AAGTACAATGTTACCTATAGGGCTAGTTGCTGCTTTGGTAGATGCTGTTACTACACTGAGGAAGTTTCCCTCTATTCCTGATGTGCTGGACTGTTTTTATCATGAATAAGCATTAGACTTTATCAAATGTTTTTACTCCATCAATTTACAGGGTTATGTAATTGTTCTTCTATAGCCTGGTGATATGGTGGATTACACTGATTGATTTTTTAATAGTAAACCAAAAACTAATGATGTACTATATGTTGGCTAATTGAATTAAAATTAAAAACAAAACCAAAAACAAACAAAAAAATGAATAGTAAGCCAACCTTTCATTCTTGAGATATAACCTACATGTTCAAAGTTTATAATTATTTTTAAACACTGCTGGATTTGATGCTCTAATACTTTGCTGAGGATTTTTTGCATCTAAGTTGATGAAAGATATTGGTCTATAGTTTTCTGTTTTGTACTGCCTTTTGTGGTTTTGGTTCAGGGCGATATAGGTCTCACAAAATGAATTGGGAAGTGTTCCCTCCTCTCCTATTTTCTGGAAGAGACTGTGTAAAATTGAAATTAATTCTTTAAATATTTGGCAGAATTCTCAAGTGAAAACATCTAGTCCTGGGGATTTCTTTTGGGGGAGCTTTTTAATTATAAGTTCAATCTCTTGAATAGTTATAGGACTATTCGAATTGTCTATTTTATCTTGGTTGAGTTTTGATAGTTTGTGGTTCTCACAAATTGGTTAGTTTCTTCTAATTGTGATGTTATGTGCATGAAATTGTTTATATTATTACCTTACTGTAATTTTAGTGGCTGCAGGATATATAATAATATCCCCTATTTCATTTTGAAATTGATTACTTGGGTCTTCTCTCCGTACATCTTCGTAAGTCTTTCTAGAGGTTTATTAATTTTATAAATTTTTTCAAAGTATCAGCTTTTTGCTTCATTGATTTTCTCTACTTTTTCTATTTTAAAATTCATTGATATGTGTTGTGTACAAGAAATCCACTTTAAATATAAAGAAACAGTTAGATTAAAAGCAAAGGGAGGGGGAATGATATACCATGCTAGCATTAATCAAAAGAAAGCAGGAGTGGCTATAGTTAATTTCAGATAGAGCAGACTTCGGACCAAGGAAAGGTATTAGGGATAAAGAGGGGCATTACATAATATAAAGTGGTCAATTCTCCAAGAAGACATAATAATCCTTAACATGTATGCACCTCACAACAGAGGGTCAAGCATAAATGGAAGATTTTATGTAAAGCAAAAACTTATAAAACTACAAGAAGTAGATGAATCCACTATTATTGTTAGAGACTTCGATACTCTTCTATCAAAATGGACAGGCATAACATCAGTAAGGACATAATTGAATTCAACTATCCCATCAATCAATTGGATATAATGCATATCCATAGACTACTTCACCCAACAACAGCAGGCTACTCATTTTTCTCAGGTTCACATGAAAAATTCACAAAGATAGATAATATTCTGGGCCATAAAACACACCTTACTACATTTAAAAAAATAGAGCTCATACACGTCTGCTCTCAGACCACAGTGGAATTAAACTAGAAATCAATAACAGAAAAGTAGCTGGAAAATCCCAAAATACTTCAGTAATAAACAAGACACTTCTAAATAACACATGAGTCAAAGGACAAAACTCAAGGCAAATTAAATAATATTTTGAACTAAATTAAAATGAAAATACAACTTATCAATATTTATGAGAGACAGTGAAAGTGTTATTTAGAGGGAAATTTATAGCACTGAATGCATATTTTAGGGAAGAAGAAGGATATAAAATCAATTCTTCTAAGTTTTCATCTGAGGAAACTAGAAAAAGAAGGGCAAATTAAATCTAACATAACTGGAAGAAAAGAAATAATTAAAATAAGAGGAGAAATAAATGAAATTGAAAACAGGAAATCAATGAGATAAATCAATGAAACCAAAAGCCTATTCTTAGAAAAGATTAATAACATTGATAAGTCTCTAGCCAGGCTAATAAAGAAAAAAAAAAAAGAGGGAGGACATAAATTATTAATATCAGAAATGAAAGACAGGACATCACCACAGGTCCCATGGAAATTAAAAGGATAATACAGGAATACTATGAACAACTTCATTTGATAACTTAGATGAAATAGACCAATTCCTTGAAATACCCAATCTGCCAAAATTCACACAAGAAGAAACTGATGATCTGAACAGGCTGATATTTTTAAAGAAATTGAATTACTAACAACTTCCTAAAACTCCCAGAAAGCACCCAGGCCCAGATAGGTTTACTGATTAAGTCTATCAAACATTTAAGGAAGAAATTATACCAATTCTCTACACTCTCGCTGAGAGGATAGAAGCACAGGGAATACTTCCAAACGCATTCTCTAAGGCCAGAATTACCTTAATACCAAAACCAGATGAAGACATTACCAGAAAAGAAAACAACTATATTTTGTTGAGGATTTTTGCATCTATGTTTATGAAAGATATATGCAAAAATCCTCAACAAAATACAAGCACATAGAATCCAACTATATATAAAAAGAATTATATACCATGACCAAGTGGGATTTATCCCAGGCATGCAAAACTGGTTCAACATTCAAAAATCAATTAATGTAATCCATCACATCAACAGTCAAAAGAAGAAAAATCACATGAGCATATCAATAGATGCAGAGAAAACATTTGACAAAATCCAACTCCCATTCATGTTTAAAAAAACCAACCTCTCAGTAAACCAGGAATAGAGGGGAAATTCCTCAATTTGATAAAGAACACAGATCACCCCCGACTTGCTGTGTAGTGTGTACTCTGACTTACTGTGGTTTAACCTATGCTTTTTCAACTTATCGATTGTGTAAAAGCAATACACATTCAATACAAACCATAATTCAAATTTTGAATTTTGATCTTTTCCCGGGCTAGCATTATGCAGTATGATGCTCTCTCATGCTGCTGGGCAGCGGCAGTGAGCCACAGTTCCCTGTCAGCCACATGATCGCGAGGGTAAAAAACCAATACACTTACAACTATTCTATATCCATACAACCATTCTATTTTTCACTTTCAATACAGTATTCAATAAATTATATGGTATAGTCAACACTTTATTATAAAATAGGCTTTGTGTTAGATGATTTTGCCCAACTGTAGGCTAATGTAAGTGTTCTGAGCACATTTAAGGTAGGCTAGGCTAAGCTATAATGTTTGGTAGGTTAGGTGTATTAAATGCATTTTTGAACTACTATATTTTCAACTTGCAATGGGTTTATCTGGATGTAATCCTATTGTAAGTTAAGAAAGATCTTTATCTATAAAAAAACCTTATAGCTAGGGGGGCGGAGCAAGATGGCAGAGGAGTAGGAGACCTGGATTTCGTCTCCTCTCAGGAATTCAGCTGGATAGGGATCAAACCATTCTGAACACCTACAAACTCAACAGGAGATCGAAGAAAAGAAGAGCAACAACTCTCTCATCAGAAAAGCGACCACTTTCTGGAAGGTAGGACGTGCGGAGAAGTGAATCCGAGGCGATATTCGGGAGGCTAGACGGCGGGGGAGGGGCCTCCGGCGGCCGCTTCTGGCAAGTGATAGAGTCGCGGAGCACAAAATCGGAACTTTTAAAAGTCTGCTCCGCTGAGGGACGTCACTCTGGTGGCTAAGCGGGGGGTGGAACCCTCCGGGACAGTGTGGTCTCAGGACCCACAGGTCACAGAAAGACCGGGGGTGCCTGAGTGTGGCGGAGCTCCCAGGTATCGGAGCAGGGAAGCCGGCTGCAGAGGCGGAGCCCAGGTGCGGGCTCTCGGCTCGGGGTTGCCATAAACCGTGATCCGCGGCACAGTCGGGCCCCTGCTCCTCCAGCAGGGACCCAACAAGCGGCAGATCCGGGGAGACTCACCTTCTTCCCCCGGGGAGGAGCCGCGCAGGAGTGCACCGCAGGGATCTGCTGGGTTTGGAGACTCCACCCGGGGTCGGGTGCCAGAGATAGAAACGCGCGGTCACAGGCCGGGTGAGCACAGAGTGCGGCTGGAGACCGGGGAGACGGGAGTGACTGACGGCTTTTCTCTGGGGGCTCACTGAGAAGTGGGGCCCCGAGTTCTCGGCTCCTCCGGGGCGGAGATTGGAAGGCCGCCATTTTCACTCTCCGCCTCCAAAGCTGTACGGAAAGCTCGCAGGGAACAAAAGCCTGGGAGAGCAAACCCGAGCAGATTACTTAGCCGGGAGGGGGCAAGGGTGGGGCAATTCTGCCTCCGGCAGAGACATTTGGAAACCACGGCAACAGGCCCCTCCCCAGAAGATCAGCGAGAACAGCCAGCCAAGGCCAAGTTTACCGATCAATGAGAACGGCAGAACTCCAGCGCTAGGGGACTACTGCACATAGAATTCATGGCTTTTTTACCATGATTCTTTAGTCTTTCAAAGTTAATTTTTTTTTAACTGTCTTTTTTTCTTTTTTTTCTTTTTGAATTTTTCTTTTTCCCTTTTTCAACCAACATCTTATCAATCCTTTTTTTAAAAAAAAAAAAACATTTTTATTTTTCATTTTTAGAGTCATATCCTATCCCTTCATAGTAGTTACCCGTATTTTTGGCTTATATATATAAGTTGTTCTCTCTTTAAAATTTTGAGATAGTTTCTTCTAACAGATTAAAATATACCCTAAATCTCTAGTATATGGTGTTTTCTATTCCCCTGCCTGATCACATCCTCTCCCTTTTTTTTTCTTTTTTTAAATCCTCTTCTTTCTTTTTTTCAAACAACTTCTTATCAATTCCTTTTATAAAATTTTTTATAATTTCCATCTTTACAGTCATATTCCATCCCTTCATCATATCAACCCTTATTTTTGTACATATATAAGTTTTTCTTTCTTTAAAATTTTGGGAGGCACTTTCTTCTAAAAGACCAAAATACACCCCAAATCTAGTGTGTGGCACTGATCTATATACCAGCCTGATCATATTTGATCACATTCTGGTTTTTTTGTTGTTGTTGTTTTGTTTTGTTTGTTTTTGTTTTTATCTTTATCTTTTTCTTTTTTTTCTTTTTCTTTTTTCTCTCTTTCCCTTTCTTTTCCCACTGC
>NW_025409221.1:105091-105466 GCF_002201575.2 Neomonachus schauinslandi
TGTATCAGTTACTGTGGGAGCCCAGAGAAGGTGCTGCAACCCGGGGGCGGGGGGGCGGTTCCGGGAGGGGTGGGGAGGAGAGGTCTGAACTGGCTTCAAGGAGGAGGTGGTGTCTGAGCTGATTCATGGAGGCAGAGTCCGAGTGTGCCGGGGGAAGATGATGGGAGGACCTTCCAAGCAGGGGAACAGCATGCCCGATGGCATGGGGGCCCGAAAAAACAGGAGGAGGGGAGTTCTGTGCAACTGAAGGGAGAGGAGAGGGCTAGGTCAGACCGGGAAGGGCTTGAGGGGCCCTCCTGCTTGCCCTGAATCTACAGGCAGTACTGACACGGTATAAACTAGTAACAACAGTAACAAAGAGAATTGCTATAATTA
>NW_025409222.1:0-5074 GCF_002201575.2 Neomonachus schauinslandi
CCTCCCCATCTCCCTTATCCCCTTCATCATCAGATGTTATTGATTTTTACCTCCTAAATATTTCTCACATTTGCCCCTCTGCCATCCTGCCACTTGGCCTCATTTTATGCCACCGTGTTCTCTTCCTGCCTATTCTGACAGCCTCAGACTCCCACCTCTGTGGATTTACTCATATTTTCCCCGTTTTCTAGAGTGTGTTCCTTTTTTTCTTTTTCTTTTTCTTTTTCTTTTTAACCAGTGAACCTGAAGACTTTTAAGACTCAAATCAGGCATCACTTTTAAAAAAAGGAAGTATCAATTACTTAATTGTTTTCACATCTGTATTTTCTCTTGCGTTCTCCGTCTTCCTTAATTCCCTCCCTGTCCCTCCACCTTTCCCAGTTGGAAAGTATTGAGTCATCTTCTGTCCCCCAGATGGTATCAGTTGTCCAATGTTGAGTTACTGCTGAATTGTACCTGCTCTCCTTCCTGTCTCCACCATCGATTTTCAAGCTGAAGCCCACCTGATTTTTGAGTAAGCCATACACTCATCTCCCAGCAAATCTTTCCTCCTCCTTCCAACCTTCGGCTCACTGTGGGATTCATCCTTTTAAAGTCCTTCTTTGTTCAAAGCCTTCTCTGGACCCATTTTCTGCAGAGAAATGTTCTAACTCCCTAGCACATGTTTGGAGCCCTTTACTCTAATTTACCATTTTAAGGACAGGTGCTGTCTTGTCCCCCGACCCCACCCCCGCCTTGCATTCCCAGTGCCCCCACCCAGCCCCCCAGGCCCCCCAGTATCAGCTGCCTAGAGCTGAGCCATCCTTCTCATGTTCTTGGCCTACAGCTGTGCTATTCTTGACTGGGAACTTCTCTGGGTGTTGAAGTCCTACTTACCTTTTAAGACCTAGTGTAAATGGAACCACTATGTGAAGACCCTCCTGATTCCACCACTGAGAACAGATCGCTTTTTCCTTACAGTCTTGATGTCACTTAGAACCCTAGTTTGCCATTTGCCAGTCAGCCCAGCATTATAGGCACTTAGGTGTCTGTGTTTTTTGAGCTTGCGGACAACATCCTAGGGATGTGTTTGATTGGTGTTTGTGCTCCTTAGGACCTCCATTTAGCAACTACTCATTAAATCCATGACAAGAAATGGAAGCCATGTATATATTATGTTTATGAATTTTTTTTATTTGACACACAATTCTACATTAGTTTTAGGTGCACAACATAGTGGTTCAAGGTTTATACATTATGCTGCGCTCATCAGAAGTGTAGCTACCATCTGTCACCATGCAACACTATTACAGTATCATTGACTATATTCTTTATGCTGTGCCTTTTATTCCCGTGACTTACTCATTCCATAACTGAAAGCCTGCATATATATAACTGGAAGCCTGTATATAAGGACCATGTACTTTAAATGTATATTTCAAAAAGAAAGTTCTTGTTTTTCCTTGAAGTATAATTGACATACATTATATTAGTTTCAAGTGTACAACAAAATAATTCGATATTTGTATGTATTTAGAAATGATTACTGCACTAAGTCAACATTTATCACCATACATACAGAATTTCTCCCTTGTGATGAGGATTTTTAAGATCTACTAAAAGAATCCTTTATTTTTTATTGTGTTCATTTTTAAATCTGCACTATCATTTCTGAAATCTTTATTAATACTGAACACACACTGAATATCTTGTCTTTTTAAAAGCTTAATCCAGTTAAACACTTAATGACTTTGAAAAACATAAAACAGAATTCATATAAGTACAACAGAAAAGTGTTTCTGAATTGTGATTTAAAAGCAATCATTTGCTGGATTTCAAATTTATGTTTCAAACCGGAGCCCATACACATGAAGCATGAATCAGGTGCCATGCAGTTTGTCTGGTTTTGGTGGGCAGGGCTCCCACTCCAAGAATTTTCTTTTACAGTGACCTCTGATGTTCAGGGACTGGATCAGTGGAAATGAATAGCCAAAACTATATCTTGCTACATAATAAATGCTTGATGGATGCAATGCACAATGTATATATATGTATATATATATACACACACACATACATATATATAATGTGAACATGTGGACAACAGATGATTTTTAGATGTGACTAACATACTCATTAGGCATTTTTAGCAAAATTCTCCTCTAGTCTCATTGTCCTGAAGTTGAAATACAAGAAGTTGACTGTGCTTCAGAATCCTGAAGTTTAACTTGGGTCTCTTTGAAGTCTTTTATTATGATTGATGAATCATTTCAACATTTTCCTACATTCAAAGGCCCACAGTAAAAGATAAAATCAAGTACCTTACTAATCAAGGATACCACAGAAGACTGGAAATCAGGTGAAAATGTGACATGAGCAGTAATACTAAACTCAAAAACCTGTATCAATCACTACAAATTTCAAAAGAATTTGTAAACATTTAAAGCTCTTAAAAAGTGCACAGGACTGATTTCAGAAACCATTTGGGAAATATTTGGGTGCTATTTCTAATAGAAATAAGCCTCACTTTGATACTTTTCTCAAGCAAATATTTTGCAATAGAGTTTGGTATCACAAATCAAGGATGGAGAAAGGTTCTGTACCTGCCTGTTTGCAAGGGGATTCCCAGGATGGGGCTGGGTTTCCTCCCCATGTCTATGTCAGCTGCTGATGAGAGAAAACTTGCTTTTTTAAGGGAGGCTACTTTTATGTCCAGATGGGGAGGGTTATTACCCACAGACTAAGGTTTTAGGGTTCTTGGAAAAGAGTGCTAAAGACCTGACTTACCCTTTATTCTGCTTTCAACACTCTGAGACAAGCTCTGAGGATGACTAAGCCTTAAAACTGTTTGCTGAGAGCTTCAGAGGAAACTGCCAGCACCCTGGGAGGAACATCAGAATAGGTTCACAGTGGGAACCCACAAAAGAGGAGCTGCCCAGCCCAGGGAGCCAGCGAGAGCACAGGGATTGTTCAGTGGGCTAGCCAGCGAGCAACGCAGACGTAGCTATCAAGACTGTCAAGGGCAAGGATCCAGATCGTGCCCTCAAAACAACAAATTCCAAAGAAGTTTTGAAAGTGAAGACCAGCAACTTCTTATAATCTGGCTTCACCCCCATTTTTAAAAACTAGGAATTGAACCCCCACATAGTTGGGGTCAGAGAGCTGTTTGTCCAGCCCAGTCTTGCCATTGTCTTATAGACTTGCTTCATTGTGTTACACCCTGGATCAGAAATCTTCACCCATCCTCCCCTCCTTTAAGGGGCAGCCCAGAGTCTTTAGCTGGTATTTAAAGCCATCTAAAACCTGGGTCAGACTTACTCTTGTAGGCCTATGTTCTCCATAACTATTCTCTATTCTCCAACATTACTAGAATGATTTTCCTTCTTTACTCTCATCCAATAGAAACTGCCCAGACTCCAACACCATCTCACATTGCACCACCTCCAGAAAAGCCTCCCAGATAACCCAAGATAAATGAGACCATTTCCTCTATTATACCTCTAAGGTGTCTCCTGGCTTGTCACTTTCATGATGCTCAATCCATGCTGTCTAGTGCTATTGCCCTGTATGTACCCATTGAGAACCCTGGGCTGCTGTAAGCTTATAGACAATAAGGGACACTTTGTTTTTCCTTTTCTATTCACCAGCACTAGGCGCAATGCCTAGCATGCACAGCAGCGGTTCAGCACATATTGTTGAGCTAACCAGGTGAATCAGACTTTATGTAATGCTTGGTACCTAAAGTAGTTTACGTATAACCCATCCATCCATCCATCCATCCATCCATCCATCCATTTCTACATTGACTACCTACCCCATCCAGCTCTGTGCTTGGTCCTGGAAATACAGCAAGGAACAATAAAATCATGGTGCCTATCTTCACAGAGTTTATAATTTTGTGGGGGAAAAGAAATAGTCACACAACTAACAATCATGATATGGTGGATTACTCTTATTGAAGGCTAATTCTGTGCTAGTCATTATGCTAAGTACTTCTTAATATTATCTTACTGAATTTTCATTACCTCCCTTGGATATAAGCATTATTATCCCTTTCTTACAATCAGGGAATAGAAGCTTAGCATGTTTGTTAGCTTAACTGCCCAAAGCCATCTGAGTGAGTGGAAAAGTGGGAATCTGACCCAGACTGACTTCAGAGCTTGTGCTTTTTAACTACCACATGGTATAAACGATTACTAATATTAGAGGGATGACAGATACTACAAATATCACACGTGTTAATTTCCTATGGCTGCTATAACAAATTACCACACACTTAGTGGCTTAAAACAACCCAAATTTATTATCTTAAAGTTCTGTGGGTCAGAAGTCTAACATGGGTCTCACCAGGCTAAAACCAAGTTGTGGGGAGGACTGCATTCCGTCAGAGGCTCTAGGGGGAATTCCATTTCCTTGCCTTTTCCAGCTAGAGCTACCCACTTTCCTGGACTCATGGCCCCTTCCTGCATCTTCAAAGCCAGCGATGTCACTTCTCTCTGACCAGTCTTTTATCTTCATGTCTTCCTCTGACTGCCAGTGAGAAAGGCACTCTGCTTTTAAGCACTCATGTGATTATATTTGGCCCACTTGGACAATCCAGGACAATCTCTTTATCTCAAGATTCTTTTTTTTTTTATGTTATGTTAATCACCATACATTATTACATCATTAATTTTTGATGTAGTGTTCCATGATTCATTGTTTGCGTGTAACACCCAGTGCTCCATGCAGAACGTGCCCTCTTTAATACCCATCACCAGGCTAACCCATCCTCCCACCCCCCTCCCCTCTAGAACCCTCAAGATTCTTTTTTTTTTAAAAATTTTTTTTATTCTTATGTTAATCCCCATACATTACATCATTAGTTTTAGATGTAGTGTTCCATGATTCATTGTTTGTGCATAACACCCAGTGCTCCATGCAGAATGTGCCCTCCTCAATACCCACCACCAGGCTAACCCATCCTCCCACCCCCCTCCCCTCTAGAACCCTGTTTGTTTTTCAGAGTCCATCGTCTCTCATGGTTCGTCTACCCCTCCGATTTCCCCCGCTTCATTCTTCCCCTCCCGCTACCTTCTTCTTCTTCTTTTTTTTT
>NW_025409222.1:5174-5521 GCF_002201575.2 Neomonachus schauinslandi
CACTCCAGCAACCCTCAGTTTGTTTCCTGCAATTAAGAATTCCTCATATCAGTGAGATCATATGATACATGTCTTTCTCTGTTTGACTTATTTCACTCAACATAATACCCTCCAGTTCCATCCACGTCGTTGCAAATGGCAAGATCTCATTCCTTTTGATGGCTGCATAATATTCCATTGTATATATATACCACCTCTTCTTTATCCATTCATCTGTCGATGGACATCTTGGCTCTTTCCACAGTTTGGCTATTGTGGACATTGCTGCTATAAACATCGGGGTGCACGTACCCCTTCGGGTCCCTACTTTTGTATCTTTGGGGTAAATACCCAGTAGTGCAATTGCT
>NW_025409222.1:105521-121621 GCF_002201575.2 Neomonachus schauinslandi
TCTTCTATATTACTGATTCTCTCTTCTGCCTCATTTATTCTAGCAGTTAGCGCCCCCATTTTTGATTGCACCTCATTAATAGCCTTTTTGATTTCTACTTGGTTGGATTTTAGTTCTTTTACTTCTCCAGAAAGGGTTTCTCTAATAACTTCCATATTTTTTTCAAGCCCAGCTAGTATCTTTAAAGTGATGATTCTAAACCCTAGATCTGACATCGTACTAATGTCCGTATTGAGTAGGTCCCTGGCAGTCGGTACTACCTCTTGTTCTTTTTGTTGAGGTGATTTTTTCCGTCTTGTCATTTTGTGCAGAGGAGAATAGATTAATGAGAGAACAAAATGCTAGCAGAGTAACAACGTCCCCAGAAAATATACTCTAAACAAATCAGAAAAAACCTGAAGCAGTGGGAAAAGAAAGGGAAAGAGAGAAAAAAGAAAAAGAAAAAAAAGAAAAAGATAAAGATAAAAACAAAAACAAACAAAACAAAACAACAACAACAAAAAAACCAGAATGTGATCAAATATGATCAGGCTGGTATATAGATCAGTGCCACACACTAGATTTGGGGTGTATTTTGGTCTTTTAGAAGAAAGTGCCTCCCAAAATTTTAAAGAAAGAAAAACTTATATATGTACAAAAATAAGGGTTGATATGATGAAGGGATGGAATATGACTGTAAAGATGGAAATTATAAAAAATTTTATAAAAGGAATTGATAAGAAGTTGGTTGAAAAAAGAAAGAAGAGGATTTAAAAAAAGAAAAGAAAAAAGGGAGAGGATGTGATCAGGCAGGGGAATAAAAAACACCATATACTAGAGATTTAGGGTATATTTTGATCTGTTAGAAGAAACTATCTCAAAATTTTAAAGAGAGAACAACTTATATATATAAGCCAAAAATACGGGTAACTACTATGAAGGGATAGAATATGACTCTTCCAGAAAGTGGTCGCTTCTCTGTTCAGAGAGTTGTTGCTTTTCCTTTCTTCGATCTCCTGTTGAGTTTGTAGGTGTTCAGAATGGTTTGATCCCTATCCAGCTGAATTCCTGAGACCAGACGAAATCCAGGTCTCCTACTCCTCCGCCATCTTGCTCCGCCCCCTTTACTGGTATTGTTAACCAAGTCTGTAGTCCTCTAAAAATGTAATTGTGACATAATCTGTGTACTGCCTTTCCAGATCATTAGTCACCTACCAGGAACTCCAAGAATCCCCATGTTCAATGTGTCCCCCAATGAACACCCTGCCCTAATGTTTTCTTTCAGGAAATGGCAGCCCATCTGTTCAGTCATAATCACCAGAAACCTACCCATTTGGACAACTTTTCTCCTTCACCCTTATACAACCCATCATCAAGACCACTTGGCTTCACTTTCTCTTGAATCTATCTACTTAACCCTAACTTCCACCCTGGTCCAAATGAAGGTCGCTTTTTGCCTACTCTCCAGCAATAGCACTCCAACTGTCCAGTTCAACTCCATCATTCTCCAAAGAGCAGCCACTGATCTTCTCAAGACATAAATGGGATCATGTTGCCCCACTGTAGTCTCAACCTCTACAGTGGATTCCAGTTCTGCTTTAATTACAAAGACCCTCATCCTCAATATGCTCCCCCAAGATCCTACATGTCTGCACCCCCTCCCTCTCTAACATGTCCACCCATGTCCTCAGCCCCTGACACAGCAGCAGCACTGCCTTCTTTGAGTTCTTCAAACACTGTACTCTTTCTTGCCACAGAGACTTTCCAAATAGTATTTCTTCTGCTTTTGCTCCCTCTGTCCACCCCTTACCTCCTACATTTCCTAAAGTTCAGAAGCCACTTCCTCAGGAAAGCCTTCCCTGACATGTCCTCAACTACCCCATCCCAGAATAACTTAACATCCTTTTTTCACATTTTTTGTAGCATGGTTGCTGTTTTAGTGTACTTGGGTGATCTGTCTAATCTCTGTCTTTATACCTAGAGTGAGAGCAAAAACTATGTCTGTTATTTCAGTTATTTCCCTCACAGCTAGCCCAACACCTGACACACAGATGAATGTTGAATGACACATAGATGAATGATGGATGGATGGATAGATGGATGGATTCCTAAGTACAGGAATATTGTAGATCCATAAACTAAATACATCTTTCTGGGACAGAAATAAGTTTTAAATCAAGATAGATGCTAAAGGGTAAGTATACTACATTTTTCAATGTTTTAATTATTTTGAACAGGTAATACATTCACATGCTTCAAATCTAAAAAATACCCACTGAGAGGGGTGACTGGGTGGCTCAGTTAATTAAGCATCTGCCTTCAGCTCAGATCATGATCCCAGGGTTTTGGGATTGAGCCCTGAGTCTGAGTCGGGGGGGGGTCCCTGCTCAGCAGGGAGTCTGCTTCTCCCTCTCCCTCTGCCCCTCCCTCTGCTCATTCTCTCTCTCCCCCCCTTTTTCCCCCTCTCTCTCTCTCAAATAAATAAAATCTTTTTTAATAAAAAATACCCACTGAGAAGATTCATTCCTACTCTGAATCCTTCTATTCCATTCTTCACTGTCCTTATAAGTCACCCTACTTTGATTAGTATCTTATATCCTTTGTGTTTCTTTACACAAATACAAGCAAACACAAATATATACACTTATTTTCACTCTTTCTTACACAAAAGAGAGCAAACCATACACGCTGTCTAGCACCTTGGTTTTGTGCTGTTGCTGTTGCTTAACTTAGCAACGTATTCCAAAGATCTCTCTGAATCAATTCACTGAGTGCTTCCTTACTGTTTTATACGACTCCACAGTAGGGCTTTATATGGATACACTATAGTTTGTTTAGCCATTTCCCCTCTAGTCTTTCACTCTTTGAAACAAGACCCCAGTGAATAACATCGTGCACCTGTTATTTTATACTTGTCCAGGTCTGACTGTAAAGTCAATTCCTGCAGAAGTGGGATAGTTGGGTCAAAGTGGAAATGTACTGATAATTTTGATAAATTGCCATGCATATGTGTTTTAAAGTAAAGTCTCACCTTGGAAATCTAAAATTTTGAAAAAAAGTAAGTTAGGATATGGTGGGCTAGGCCTTAGAACCAGACATGCCCATGTGTGAACCTTCACTCTATCATTTATCAGCAATGTCAATGCGGGTTAGAAAGCCTTTCTCAACCTGTGTTGTGGCTTCAAGCAATTTCCAAGCATCCATCCTCAGCTGAGAATTCCCTCATTTTTCCACTTGACAACTGAACACCTCCTCTTGCATGCCACACATCTTTAAATTGCAAATACCCAAAGAAAACTCATGATCTACCACTAAAAACTGGCTTACACTCCTGTATTCCACACTTATCCAAAGACTTAAACACTTGAGTTTCTTGTACTCCTCCCCCTCCCTCCATCCAACATTCCCAATTCAGTCACCAAGTCCTGAAAGGTTTTCCTCCCAAATCTTTCTGGAACGTCTTTCTTCTTTTATTCAATTTCTATTCTGTCCCAGTACAAGTGTTCATAGTTTCTCAACTGGACAGTTCCAAAGAGAGACCAGCCTGGTCTACCTGATTCTGACCTCATGGCTGAACCAGAGAAAGTCCAGGACAACCTCTTGAACCAGCCCCGACGTGATCTTTCTAGAATACAAACCACACCTTGTTGCTCCCTTGATTAGAGCTGTTTGTCCCCCACCTTCTGTGGGCAGGTATCTACATAGAAGCATGTAAAACATATTCACCACAGCCTCTCCCTGCTCCACCTGCACCCCTCTCCTGGCCGCTTGCCATAGCAAACTCCTGCCTTCCTCTGGGAAGCTATCTCTTTCAAGCACCCTTCTCTTTACACAGGGAACTCTGGTTCCCTCTCTGCCTTTTGTTTCACTTTCATTCAGCAAATAATTTTGAGTGCCTAATATGTAACATTTACCCTTTAACTTAAAAAAAAAAAAAGGATGTCTGGTAGGCCCCTAGACTACTGAATTCTTGGAAACCTCATTGATGTGACAGACCCTTGAATTTTCACAAGGCTCATCTCCTACTTCTGGTACACAGGTATCTTACTAGGGCAGTGTTTCTCAGTCTTGGCACTACAGAAATTTGGGGCCATGTGATAATTTTTTGGTGGAGAATTGGGAGGGTGGGGAGGTCTCCTAAGTATTTTAGAACATGCAGAAGCATCCTTGGAGTCTACCCACTAAATACCAGTTGATTACAATCCTCCACTTGTGACAACCAAAAATGTCTGTAGACATTCTCAAATGTCCCCTGAGGGTTAAAATCCCCTAAGAACCAATGGAGTGGTGGGGGGTGGGAGGGATGGGGTGGCTGAGTGATAAACATTGGGAAGGGTGTGTGCTATGGTGAGCGCTGTGAATTGTTTAAGACTGTTGAATCACAGACCTGCACCTCTGAAACAAATAATACATTATATGTTAAAAAAAAAAAAGAAGAAGAAGAAGATAGTGGGAAGGGAAAAATGAAAAGGGGGAAATCGGAGGGGGAGACAAACCATGAGAGACTATGGACTCTGAAAAACAAACTGAGGGTTCTAGAGGGGAGGGGGGTGGGGGATGGGTTAGCCTGGTGATGGGTATTAAAGAGGGCACGTACTGAATGGAGCACTGGGTGTTATATGCAAACAATGAATCATGGAACACTACATCAAAAACTAATGATGTAATATATGTGATTAACATAACATAATAAAATTTAAAAAAAAAGAACCAATGTTTTAGGGCACTTATGATACTTTCCACTTCCTAATCGGCAAGCCCAGGTAGCATGATGTCATTAGTAGGTGGACCAGAGTGATGTTCGAGCAATGGCAAGATGACAGGGTCCCTGCGGACATGTTGACACTAAATATATACAGCTATTCTTGTCATATAAAGGCAACCACTATAGATTTTCCCTGTTGATGGGGATTGAGAAGGAAGCATTTGCCAGATCAATAGTCACATACCAAGTTTGAGAACACGTGTCGATCTTCACCAGCAAATACAGCATGTCCAGTATAACAGCTTCAAAAGAGATTATCACCTGAATCAGTTTGTGGTGGCCTGATTACCTCTGCCATAATTCATCTGATAATTACACAATGGATAAATTTAATGGTGATATTATAGGACAACCACCTTGCAACCTTTATGTCTTTGATGGTGACAATAATATCTATAGTTCCTCCTGGGATGCGATATTATTTCTGATTTACTCTCTTGGATAATGAGGGAAGAACAGTGTCAGATGGTCTTACTTGGCCTTTCCTCCCATGATGTCCCTTACTCGACAAGTCAGGAGACCTACTGGGGAGTTCTACCAACTACTAAATATTATCTATCCCATGGTGGGACCTGAGAAATAACCACAGGATAATCTTGTGGACCCGATGGGCCCATTGCAAAATGGACTTGGGGTAAAACTTCATTTGTCACCTGGTCTCCTAAACCTGCTAATCTAACTGTAGAACCAATATGTGGCATTCCAAATTCCCTATTATGAGTGTCAGCTCACTCTGGCTAGTCCCCATTCTCTGGCACTAGTGACTTGGGGAAATATCTACAGACCCCTTGAAGGGGAGGATTAGAATAGTAATTTTTCATGTAAACTTGTGGGAAACAGCAGTAGTGTCCTTCTTCAAGGAGGCCCCAGCCTCCCTAGAATCTATGGAGTCTAGATGCAAAAACAGACTTACATTTGGAAACTGAGTGAGAGGCCATAATTTCCCATTTCAGTGACCTTGTGTTCTCCAGCTTTATTATTATTAATATTATTATTATTATTCAATTTTAACAATACCCTAGTCAGCTGTCCGTCTATCTCCTGCTGAGGAACATTATTTATTAGACATTGCTATAAATCTCTGAAGGTTAAGGCACCCTAAGTGCTACTCTGCAGTGCTTCCAATTATGATAATTATGGCCACCTTTGCCTCTGGTGGTTAAAAGCTGCTCTGGAATCTCATTACCCCCATTGACATTAAGAAGCCCAGTTCCACGGCAGTGTTTATCATCATTAGCCCCAGCCTACAGAAGACAGACACCGACCTCTCACTGATGCCAGTGAGCCCTTAATTTAGGTGTTCCCATTGCCTTCAGAAGGAAGTGTCCTCCGGTCTCTTTCAAGAAACATAGTTAAGTGGAGGGTACTCAGGTTTTACATAGTAAATCCATTTTAACATTCCTAACTCCTTGAGCCTGACTCTTGCCTTCAAATTATGCCAAACATAATCCAGCATCTCCGTCCTATCAATTGTAGGCCATCCTGCCTACTGTCAAGGAGTCACTGCAACAGACTACTAAGACCAGCTCCAGTGATGGTGACAACCTAATACCCTTGAGATCCACTACTACATGTCTTTGCTGACACATTTGCCAATTCCTATAAGTCTTCTGACACACAGACTGATTTCTCCTGGAGCAGGGAGTACATGTCCTCACCAAAGGTGTGCTCAGACCTGACTCTGGTTATTAGTCAGGAGAGAAGGAGGAATGATGGGAAGAGATCTCAAGGAAAACAATGCTTAGCTGTGGAGCATCTTCTCTGTGAGGTCACAGCATAATCCCCTGGGAAGGGGAGGCTGATCTCTGCAGCCTCTGCCAGCCAAGAAGCTTCAGGCCATTGGGATCCAATATTCTCAGTCTCAACAGGCAAATGTCACCATCCACATTCTCAAGGTCTCCTCTTTCTCCATCAGGGAATTTTCTTTGACACTGAAGGGACTTTAAGACTATACAGTTAGTCTTTTGCATTTCCTCCACCCTTCTTATCAGATCCTGACTTTTAGAACCTTCTGTCTTGCTGCTTTAGGAGATGAGAACCCCCTTAAAGCTACCACAGGAATACCCTGGCTTTCAGAGAGAGCTGCAAGATAGCAATCAGCTGTCTTCCATCCATTCCTTTCTTTTTGCAAAGTTTCCAGTGCCTTCCAAAGTGATTATCCCACATCATGATCCTTATAATTTTCATTGCCCCAAAATGGATCAAGTCTCACAGTGAGTTGATATCTCCACACTTTACCTCCACTTCCTCCTTATCCTCATTAGCTACAGATAAAAGCTTTGGTAGCTGTGATGCTACCGGATGCCAGATGTTGTCGCCATGTGCTTACCACAGACAAAGCCCACAAGAGGGTCTGCTTCCTGGGGTCAGTACAAGTTCCAAATCTTTTGGCCCAAGTTCTCTAGACAAGAGATCCCAGAGCATACACTTATGTGCTAACACTTCACTGCAAAGTGTGGTCCTAGAGAAGCAGGGTTGGGGTGAGGGGAGCAACGAGGCAGGGGAGAGGGAGCCTAAATGCAGAGGGGCAGGGCATCATGTTGGCCAAAGCTTCCTAACAGCCTGGTTGGGTTGTCTTCGGGAAGGTTGTAGGGACTATGACATCTCAGAACAGTTGCTGAGATCAGCTTCTTCCTATCAGCAGCCTCCCACTGGGCAAAGTTAGCCCCATGGGGTTTTCGTTTCTCTACACTTTCAAGACATAGCCCCCAGCCTCTTCAAGTGCATCAGCCTCTTCTTGCCAGTCAGGGCTGCATGGAGAGCGGCTTGCCCTAAAGCAGTTGTGGTCGCAGTAGCAGGAGCAGTCCAAGCCAGGCTAGGCAGATGTGCAGAGTGCAGTGGGCGGATCTGGGTGGGTCCATAAGCTGGGTCTGGCACAAGCCCGAAAACACTAGCCTTGCATTTGGATATAAATAAGTCAATGAGTTGGATGTAAAGAAAAAGATGAGCACAGGCACAAGATACAATGATTTGCAAAATCATGTGAAATCTTTTCTCATCTTTCTCGAATTCACATCCTTAGTTTTTTGTTGTTGTTGTTTCCTTTTTAAAGAAAGAAAACTGTATAGCAAGTAAGATATTGATATTGTGTTTGTGTAAGTCACTGAACCTAAGAAAATAACCACAATTTTCAGGGAATTCTACCTATTTAACCAATAAGATGAATTCATTTTTTTTAAAGATTTTATTTATTTATTTGTGAGAGAGAGAAAGACAGTGAGAGAGGGAACACAAGCGGGAGGAGTGGGAGAGGGAGAAGCAGTCTTCCCGTGGAGCAGGGAGCCCGATGTGGGGCTCGATCCCAGGACCCTGGGATCATGACCTGAGCCGAAGGCAGACGCTTAACAACTGAGCCACCCAAGTGCCCCCAATAAGGTGAATTTAGAAAACCAGAATTGTTTTTTGTGTTGTGTGTGTGTGTGTGTTTTAATTTTATTATGTTATGTTAGCCACCATACAGTACATCATTAGTTTTTGATGTAGTGATCCATGATCCATTGTTTTCGTATAACACCCAGTGCTCCATGCAGTATGTGCCCTCCTTAATACCCATCACTGGGCTAACCAATCCCCCCACCCCCTCCCCTCTAAAACCCTGTTTGTTTCTCAGAGTCCATACTCTCTCATGGTTCATCTCTCCCTCCGATTTCTCCCCCCTTCATTTTTCCCTTCCTTCTCCGAATGTCCTCCATGCTATTCCTTATGTTCCACAAATAAGTGAAACCATGTGATAATTGACTTTTTCTGCCTGACTTATTTCACTTAGCATAATCTCCTCCAGTCCCATCCATGTTGATGTAAAAGTTGGGTATTCATCCTTTCTGATGGCTGAGTAATATTCCATTGTATATATGGACCACATCTTCTTTATCCATTCATCTGTTGAAGGGCATCTTGGCTCTTTCAATGGAAAAAAGACAGTCTTTTCAATAAATGGAACCAGAATTGTTTTAAATTATAAATTCTATCCCATTGGGTACCTTCTTACAGCCCACTGCTGCTATTCTATCCTCTGGAGTTTTGCTGGAATTAGCTGGACAAATTGCATAAATTCTGCACTTCATTTGTACTTTAAAGCCAAAACTCCTTCAACTTCTTACAACCTCACCCGCCCTCCAGCTGATGGACACCTCTGACTGCAGAGCAGCTCTGCTTGTGCACTAGGAGCAGGAGTCCACTTGTCTGAGACTACAACTGAGTAAAATGCAAGACAAAAGGACAGAGAGAGACGAAAGAATAAGAGTGCTTCCCATTTGTACTTACTAGAAGCCAAATTGAATTTGAGAGACTTGGGATATTTTGATTATAAAATATACTATGCCTAACTTCATTATAGATTCTGCTCTTAAAGTGGCATAAAATTTGACTACACCATATTTTATCTGAATGATGAAAATTAGTCTTTAAAGATACTGCATTGAATATTTTTATTGCTGTGTCATCTTGTGATATGAATAATCATAATTTATTTTATCTGTTTTATATGTTTAAGTCTATCCAAAACCCTTTCAGAAAATCCTTGTATTTCATACATCTGAATTTAGGACTTAGTAGTCAAAACATGCTTCACCTTGGTATTAAGTGAATAACAGAAGGCAATACAATTCAGCACAGGCCAAAAATAAGAGCAAAAGCAAAAATGTATTCAATGACACATTTGCCATGCCTACAAAGTCTCCTATTACAACCCAAGATAATGGGTACTTATCATAACATTCTGGTTTTGCATTCAGTAAACCAACATTCACATGGCATTTGAATGCCATGACAGGACAAAGTTCAAAGAGTAACCCTTCATTTTAGTTGTATCCAACTATCTTTGGAGTACGTGATTTGAGTGCTGCCAAGAGCTTACGGAGCAACGAGATTGACAGCTCTGAAGTAGAGACAGCCAACACATTATCAACCCACAATATGAATACAGAGGGGACTTTTTTTTTTTCCAATAAAAATATCCTCTCTTTCAACGTGAGTCTTTCGGACTGGATTAGAAAGGGGCTTTCTTAGACATCCAAGCAAACAACTGATCAATGCTTGGTTGTCAGCCATTGTGGTGCCCACTGCCAGACGTGCAAAAGGGTCCCTCACAAGCATACTTTGCTCTAGGTTCTTTTTTTTTTTTTTTTTTTTTAAACATTTTTTTTATTTCTTTGAGAGAGAGAATGAGAGACAGAGAGCACGAGAGGGAAGAGGGCAGAGGGAGAAGCAGACCCCCTGCTGAGCAGGGAGCCCGATGCGGGACTCGATCCCGGGACTCCAGGATCGTGACCTGAGCCGAAGGCAGTCGCTTAACCAACTGAGCCACCCAGGCGCCCTGCTCTAGGTTCTTAACTGTTTTCCAAACTATTCATTTTTTGGAGTAAAATGAGAAAGGATATTACACAGATGAGAGAGAGCCATGGAGAAAAAAAGAACCTCACATAGCAAAGGTATCCACCAAAATACATGATGAATGAATGAAGGAATGAAGGAATGACATGACACCCCATGCGTTTGCCTGTATCTAAGATCCCATCTGACTAGTCAGAGCTTTGGTAAGATCAACGAAGCAGTGTTTTTTTCATCTCTGTTTTAAAGTAACATAAACAAGTATCACCCTTATTTTAAAAATAATACTACCAAAATGTGGAAAATAAGAAATGAAGTTCTCCAAATCATACTCTTTAGCTATTACCTCCACTAAGAGCTTGCTGTGCGTTTTTCCAGGCTGCTTTCCTGGCATACATGAAACATACATGCATGTTTTTAACAAAATGAGATCATGTATTGCAAACTATTCTGTAAGTCACTTCTTTTTTAATTTTTTAGTGGGGGAGGGGAAGAGGGAGAAGGAGAGATAGAATCTTTAGCAAGCTCCACACCAGCATGGAGCCTGACATGGAGCTCGATCTTACAATCCCAAGATCATGACCTGAGCCGATATCAAGAATTGGATGCTTAACCGACTGAGCCACTCGGGTGTCCCTATAAGTCACTTTTTAAATCTAAATTTCTATTACAGATTTTTTTATGTCAGAATACACAGTAAATATACCTCATTCCTTTAAACACTGAATAACATTCTAGAAGTCACTTAACCAATCCCTGGTAGATGAAGCAGTAGAATTATAGGGTACAACATAGGCACTTCTTTCTTCTAGTAGATATTGTCAAATTTTTCTCTAAAATATTATACCACCATCAATACTGACTACTGTTAATTCTCTTAATGCTTGTAATCTGGAGGAAATGTTTTTTAGTCATTCTAACTTGTATTAATTTTATTATCAGTGAGATTAAGCACCTCTTCTATTTATAAGCTATTTATACTTTTTCTCCTGCGAATTGCTTTTTCATATCCTTTGCTATTTTAAACTGGATTGTTCATTGCTTCTTACTGATTTTGTAGGCACTTAGGCACTTCTTATGTTAATTTTTTGTAACTATATATAGTGAATATTTTCCCCACCTTGATATTTTTTTAATTGGGATTTTATTGCTTTTTGCTATATAAGAGAGTTTTTCTTTCAATGCTATCAAATGTATCATTCTAAAACAGTATGACTCCCAGGTCACATGTCATTATTTAAAAGGCCTTGCCCACTCCAACATAATGAAAATATTTCCTATGTTTTTACTAGTAGTTTAAAGATTTTTCTTATGTTCAGATCTATAATCATTTCAAATTTACTTTTGTATGTGGTACAAGAAAGGAATATAACTTTAAAAAATTTTTTTAACTTCTTAAATCTTCGTTTTATTGTTTTTCAATTTTACCAAATAACAGCCAGTTGTAAAATATAATTTATTCACTAATTCATCCTCTTGTCACTGATTTAAAATGACTCCTTTAGCATATACCGGTTTTCCATATACAGTTGAAGGCTTTGAGAGCCAAGACTGAGGTTTTCAAAAGAAGAAGCAATTATGCCTTGATTCTGCAAATAAAAACCCTGGCTGAGTTTCCAGCTGGCCTGGCTTGCCTACAGAATTTGGACTCAAGTGTGCAATATCAACTCTTTATTTTATTCTGCTAATCTCTTGGCTGAATGCTGGGCAGGCATCTCACTCTTTTTTTTTTTTAAGGATTGATTGATTGATTGATTGATTGATTGATTTGACAGAGAGCATGAGCAGCGAGAGGGGCAGAGGGAAAGGGAGATAAAATCTCAAGCAGACTCCCTGCTGAGCATGGAGCCCAGCATGGGGCTCAATCCCACAACCCATGAGATCATGACCTGAGCCAAAATCAAGAGTCAGACGCTTAACCGACTGCACCACCCAGGTGCCCCACATCTCATTCTTTTAATTACTATGAATTAAATTCATTTTCACATTAAGGAAAGTACAAATCTTCCCTATTACTCTTTTTCAAAAATTTCTTAGCTCTTTAGCACATTTGCTTTTCCAGATTAACATTAGAATCAAATCTGCAATAGTATCATCATATACATTCTGCCTTAGAAGAATCCTTTCCCTCCTCCAACCAGAGTCCACTAAGCAGGCATCTTCTTTGTCCTGGCCGTGGTAGCTAGGGGCTCTTACAATGGTCCCAAGCATCAGAGAACCCACGATCTGATAGATTATAGACTAATAAATAGTGAATTTCCACAGTGTAATGTGATGGGGGAAATAAAGGATGATATGGATGCTCAAAGAAGCTCTAACCCCAACTTAGAGCTTCAGGAAAGGTTTCTACAGGAGGCACTATCTAAGTCTCAACATAAATAATCATAGGAGTTATCCAGAGAAAAACAGAAGGAGGAGAGTTTATCAGGGAGGCAGAAGATCAAGAGAGTAGGCAAGAGAAGGCATGTTGAACTAAAAGACGTGAAAAATGTCTAATGTGACTGGAACATGGTGGACGAGGCAAGGGGCTGAACATAATATATTCAGGAGTCTATATTTTTTTTTCTCAAGACCAATAAACTGCCTTCAAGTGGGTTTTGAGCAGAAGAAAGTAAGGGAAATGTGTCAGAGACACTGAGTAATCCATACATACCTAAGCATCCCCCCACACTTTCCAGCCAAGTGGGGCACATCATGTTGGGTAGTGCCATCAGACTAGTTCTGGCCAATGGGTTGTGAGTGGAAGTGATCTGTGACGTTCCATGCTGAAGCATTTAAACACTGGTGCTTGACCAGGAAGCCCCGTGCTGAAATGGTGGCTTCCCAAGGTGGAAGCGACCTGTATCACTAAGTCCTTGCATGGGGGGCAGCTGCCCTGAAGGCTCGCCCAACTCACACTGGAATTGTCACAAGCAAGAAAGAAATCTCTATGTGTAAGCCATTGAGACCTCGAGACTTATTTATTGCTACAGTACAGCCTAGTGCTAACCTAGTGACTAATAGTTTCCAAACACGATCCACCTTTTCAAAGCTCCCCAACACTATTAAAAGTCCTTGTCTCCCATAGCGAAGAATACTCCTTCCTCCTTTGGGGAGAAAAGGGCTAAGATAAACTCATGCCATTGGTATGCCTTCTCATGGGTTTACAAATTACTTCATTGATTAACACTTTGCTCTACTGAATAGATGTGAGGTTCTTCCTGCATAGGGAATTTTAATCTGCAATTTTCCTCCCTCCTTCTTCATACTCCCACTTTCTTTTTAAGACTACTTATTTATTTGAGAGAGTGAGAGAGAGAGAGCACAAGTGGGGTGGAGGGGCAGAGGGAGAAGCAGACTCCCTGCCAAGCAGGGAGCCCAATGTGGGGCTTGATCCCTGGATCCTGAGATCATGACCTGAGCCAAAGGCAGGTGCTTAACTGACTGAGCCACCCAGTGCCCCCCCACACCTTCTTTTCTTATTTTTTTGCTTCTTTGTTCTTTCAGGCCTGGCCTTTTCCTATCTCCAGCAGTAAGATGGTTCCGGTTGATAACTCAAAGGTGGCTGTATGTCAACTTAACGGCCACACACCATGTCTTTGCTTCCAGCCCCTCTGAGCCTTCACAGAAAGCAGACAGGCTCCACAGCATTGCTGCTCCTGCCAACAGAGAATCCTGAGTTCAAATCCTACCTGATCTCTTCTTCTTCTTCATATCAACTTTGATAGGCTCCTTAACTTCTCTGAGATGTAGTTTTCTGTTCTGCAAAATGAGGATACTAATACTTGAAAGTCTTATGGAGATTATGGAAAATAACAAATATAAAGTTCCCAGCACAGTGCCTGGCCCAGAGCATGAATTTCCTAAAAGTCTGGTTTTTTTCTCTTGCCCTTTCTTCTGAGGGAGAAGTCGGCTCCTCTCAGATTTTCACAGTTGAATTCCACATTTATTTATCTAGGCCTTTTGAGGGGCAAAATGCCATACTGAAGTCTGTGGAGGATACCAGTGATCAGACAAACTAGGCAGGGAGGCAAGATGTACTCACGGGGGAAAGTTAACAGGTTATAAATAAAATCTGTAAATGTCCAGTGTTTAATATTAGGCAAAAGCCCTAAGGAAATCCACAGAAGGAGCAAGTTGCCTAGGCTCCTGGGATTTAGGCTAACGACTCAGCATGGGAGGCGAAGACAGAAACTGCTACTGTTTCCCAATGGCCAGGACTCCCATGGCTCAGTCAGGCACCCTCTCCAGTCCATGCTCATCACCAGATTGCCAATTGTCCCAACAATGACAGATGAAGACAGATTTTTGGACAAGCTCCGTCTACTCAAAGTAGATAACCTCTTAGGTACTATCTGTCTTTTGGTTCAGGAAAACAAAACAAACATACTTTTGAATTAATATGCCCACCCAACAAACAGTTTTGGAAGGCCTGCTCTGGATAAAGCATAGGAGTAGTTACCCCAAAGGCTGTCCTGGACGCTGAAGGCTGGGACTGTGTCTGGTGCCACTTTGCTTACCCCGAATCTAACCCAGGCACCAGACACACAAAGGCTATTTACAGGAGGTCAGAAGATTATCCCAGGGCCCTGTAAAGATTGCCCACAAATGCTCTCAAACTTCGAAATGGGGCAGGGCCGGCTCCTTACTGACATTAACACCTTCAGCCTGTTGAACAGCTCATGTCACTGTGGTCTGTACACACAGTCTAACAAAGCTCCAGCCACCATTCCCAAAGGAGTACATGAACTTGATGTGACCCTATCACATTAAGTACAAAAAACATGCAAAGTTGCCTATCAACATAACATATCCACTTGCCTAAAACTCTAGTATCAAATGTCACATTCAAAGGCCCTGATAAAAGCAAAACAAGTCAGTAGTGATGAGGTCAACAATTTTGCTTCTGCTTCTTTCCAAACCCTCTGGTACATGGAAACTTAAATGAATAGGAGGTCGATTGCTCTTCAGACTTTAAGGTAAACATGAGCTAATAGTGTGACACAGCTGCCAAAAAAAATGAACAAGATCTTAGGATGGATGAATTAATAGAAGTATAGTGTCATGAGCAAAGGGGTCAACAGATATCCAAATATGAACAACATATGCCCCCCTCCTCAGTCAGAACTGGTGGACACCTGCAGGAAGTGGCAGAGTGGTGAACAGTGTTCTTTGAATCAGTGAGGACATTCAGACAAGAGACAGACAGCACAAACACCGTGTCATCTTTAAATGCTGCAAGAACCAGTGTGAAGCCAGCTAGATTTTACCATATAGTCCCCAAAGCTGTGCCAAGACTGATAGAGAAAAGTGACAGAGACACAATTTTCAACCAAATGTGAGGGAGACCTTTCAAATGATTAAAGCCATTCAAAAACTGGAACAGTTTCATGAGGTGGTGAGCATCCTGTCACTGATAATATTCACACAAAGGTGTCTTTCCACTTTCTTGGCTGGGTAGAAATTTAGGGGGAACA
This sequence comes from Neomonachus schauinslandi, assembly GCF_002201575.2. Classification (NCBI taxonomy): domain Eukaryota; kingdom Metazoa; phylum Chordata; class Mammalia; order Carnivora; family Phocidae; genus Neomonachus; species Neomonachus schauinslandi. The sequence goes on from NW_025409222.1 coordinate 121,050, forward strand.
TGACATTCTTCAGGCTTCAAGTCAGGTTTTCTGGAAAGTGTCCCCCAGGACAGAAAGGTTAGGTTGGGTGGCCTCAAATGACCACATTGAAGGTAACCAGAAATTCTTGGCTCCCTCCTATTACAAGGTTAAGAATTTCCCGGGTCAGATATTGATTGGGCACCTAATCACATCATTAATGTTTCCAGTCCTTCTCCCCACCAGCAGGTCTCCTGCTCAATGGCATCAGGGTGGCTCTTCCCAGCTCCTTCCTGACCCCAAAGTCACACCCACACTCTTGCTAAAAGCAGTGGACTATAAACGTCATCATGTATAATGCAAAAAGGGAATCATTGATTTTGTTCTGATTAGTCATCATAATGCTTTTCTCTTATATGTACTTAATCACTGTGGTTTCTCTGAGAATGGAAAGCTTTCCTTTCTTTAGAAGAATCTAAATAGCTCTCTAAACAGACACCAGCTGGGCAAACAGTGCAGAGAATTTCAGTGCAATGTGATGAGAGCGACCACACCCACAGCCAAGGCCAAGCAGCCTCTCAACATAGCTGCCAAATTACGAAGAGGGGTTCCTT
>NW_025409223.1:0-215 GCF_002201575.2 Neomonachus schauinslandi
ATTATTTGTGGGGTATTTCTGAATTGATTTTCTTTTTAACCTGGGTATCTCTCCTAGGACTTCTTCCAGGACATAGAAAGCACTTTTTTTTTCCCTCACCATTCATTTATTTTTAACCATTGCTAGTTATGGTTGAGAGAGACAACCTACTATGGGCTCTTCGCATCCTGTCAACGTCTAGTGCGTTGGGGTCCCTGGGTAGGGGTCTACAAGAA
>NW_025409223.1:60215-70573 GCF_002201575.2 Neomonachus schauinslandi
CTCCCTGCTCTGTGGGGAGCCTGCTTCTCCCTCTCCCACTCCCCCTGCTTGTGTTCCCTCTCTCTCTGTGTCTCTCTCTGTCAAATAAATAAATAAAATCTTTAAAAAAAAAAAAAGAAATAGTTCAGGCATTGAGATATTTTTATTACTTAACCTGATCATTTGTTTAATGATTAAAGTTTTAAAGTTAGTTAAGAATCTGGAAATACAATTTTAGCTAATATATTATACCCTTATGACTTCTAGAATTATAAGAATTTCAGAAAATTAAACTCCTTTGAAAAGATATCCATTATTACCACCATTTCATTCATTTTTTAATTTTTTTAAAGATTTTATTTATTTATTTGACAGAGAGAGAGATAGCAAGAGCAGGAACACAAGGATTAGATGGCCCTGCATCGGGCTCCCTGCTGGGCGGGAAGCCTACTTCTCCCTCTCCCACGCCACCTGCTTATGTTCCCTCTCTCGCTGTGTCTCTGTCAAATAAATAAAATCTTAAAAAAAAAAATAAATTAATATATACATATCTAATATGTATATCATTGGTAGAGAAAATATATTTCAAGAAATAATGGCTGAAAATTGCCTAAATTTAATAAAAGTTATAAATTCACAATTCAAAAAACTCAGTGAAGCCTAAATAGGATAAAATAAAAGAAACCCATTCCTAGACCCATCATAATCAAGATTCTTAAAACCAAAGAAATCTAGGAAACAACCAGAGAAAAACAATATGTTACAGTTCAAATGGTTGGATTTCTCATGAAAAACTATATAGGCCAGAAGACGGTGTAACAACATCTTTAAAGTGTTTAAAAAAAAAAAAAAACACTATCAATCCACAATGTTATATCTAGCTAAAATGTCCTTTAAAATGAAGATGAACTAGAAACATTCTCACATGAAAGAAAACTAAGAGAATTTGCTGCCGGCAGACCTGCTCTAAAAGAAATGCTAAAAGAAGTTCTTTGGACGTGATCCCAGAAGGAAACTTTGAACTTCAGGTATTAAGGAAGAGTAATAGAAAGGGTAACTATCAGGGTAAATAGACTGTTTTTCTACTCCTATCAAAATATGTAAGAATGTTGAAAGCAATAATTATAACATTGTATTTATATGTAATACATAAGACACCTTTTTATAAAGGGAGAGGATAAGGACTTTTACAGTTATAAGACTTCTGTGTTTCACTTGAAGTGATAAAATATTAAATCTAAATAGACTGTGTGAGTGCTAGGTATGTATTTTATAGTTACTGGAGCAACCACTAAAAAATAATGCAAAGCTATATAGCCAAAAAGCCAATAGATAGATTAAATAGATAAATTAAAATAGGATACTAATAAATATGCAAAAATTCCAAAAGAGGCCAGGCATAGGAAAAAAAGGAGCAGAAAACAGAGAAGACAAACAGAAAAATAATATAGTAGTACACCTAAACCCAACCATTTCAATTACCATAGTAAATGTGAATGGTCTATACATACAAATTAAAATGTAGAAACTCTTAGATTTTATTTTAAAAAGATCAAGCTGTATAACTATATGGTGCTTTCAAGAAACCTACTTTAGATATAATTATACGTATATGGAATTATACACACACACACACAAGTTGGAAAACATATACTCTACAAACACTAATCAGAAAAAAGCCAGATTAGCTCTTTAATATCAGAAAAGTAGTCTTCAGAACAAGGAAAATTACCAGCAGTAAAGAAGAAAATTATATAGCTATGAACGGGTCAACTACCAAAGAAGATGGAACAATTTTTAATGTATATGTAACCTAAGGACAGAGATCCAGAATACATGAAGCAAAACCTGACAGAACTGAAAAGAAAGACAAATGCACATATATAGCTGGAGACATCAAACACTTCTTTCTCTTTCATAGGTAGATAGAAAATTAGCAAGGATACAGAAAACCTAAACAAGGCATTAACCAAGCTCACCATATTGACATTTATTTTTTTAAAGTTTTATTTAAATTCCAGTTAGTTAACATACAGTGTAATATTAGTTTCAGGTGTACAATGATTCAACACTTCCATATGACACTCAGTACTCATCACAAGTGAACTCCCCTCAATCCCCATCACCTATTTAACCCACCCTCCCACCTACCCTCCCTCTGGTAACCATCAGTTCTCTAGTTAAGAGTCTGTTTCTTGGTTTGCTCCCCCCTTTTTTCCTCCTTTGCCCATTTGTTTTGTTTCTTAAATTCCACATTAGTGAAATCACATGGTATTTGTCTTTCTCTGACAGACTTATTTTGCTTAGCAAAATACTCTCTAGCCCCATCCATGTCATTGCAAATGGCAAGATTTCATTATTTTTTCATGGCTGAGTAATATCCCATTGTATGTATATGTATATATGCCACATCTTCTTTATTCATTCATGAATCGATGGACACTTGGGCTGTTTCCATAATTTGGCTATTGTAGATAATCCTGCTATAAACATCAGGGTACATGTATGCCTTTGAATTAGTATTTTTGTATTCTCTGGGTAAATAGTAGTGCAACTGCTGGATCATAGGGTAGTTCTATTTTTAACTTTTTGAGGAACCTCTATACTGTTTTCCAGAGTGGCTGCACAGTTAATTCCTACCAACAATGCAAGAGGGTTCCTCTTTCTCCATATTCTCACCAATATTTGCCATTTCTTTTGTTGTTGATTTTAACCATTGTGACAGGTGTGAAGTGATTTCTCATTGTGATTTTGATTTGTATTTCCCTAATGGTAAGTATCTTTTCATGTGTCTGTTGGTCCTCTGTATGTCTTCCTTGTAAAAATGTCTGTTCGTGTCTTTTGCCCATTTTTTAATTGGATTATTCATTTCTGGAGTGTTGAGTTTTATTCTTTATTTATTTATTTATTTATTTGAGAGAGAGAGTGAGAGAGCACAAGAGGGGGGAGCGGGAGAAGGAGGAGCAGACTCTCCGCTGAGCAGGGAGCCCGATGTGGGACTCGATCCTGGGACTCCAGGATCATGACCTGAGCCGAAGGCAGTCACTTAACCAACTGAGCCACCCAGGCGCCCGAGTTTTATTCTTTATATATTCTGCATATTAACCCTTTATCAGATATATCATTTGCAAATATCCTCACCCATTCCATGGGTTCCCTTTTAGTTTTGTTGATTGTTTCCTTCACTGTGCAGAAGCTTTTTATTTTGATGAAACTCCAATAGTTTATTTTTGCTTTTGTTTCCCTTGCCTCAGGAGACATATCTAGAAAGAAGTTGCTATGGCCTATGTCAAAGAGGTTACTGCCTGTGCTCTCTTCTAGGATTTTTATCATTTCAAGTCTCACACTAGCATTTACAGAGCACTCCACTCAACAAGAGCAAAATGCCCATTCATTGCAAGTGCACATGAAGTAATTCATCAAGACAGAACATATTATGGGCCATAAAAAAAAACTTAAATTTTTAAAAACAGAAATTGTACAAAGTATATTATCTCACCATAACAGAATTAAACTAGAAGTGATAGTTTAAGGACTAGAAATATATCTGGAAAATCCCTAAATATTGGCTATTACAAAATGTGGATGAAAGAAATCAGAGAAGACCTAAATAAACAAAGAGACATATTAAGTTCAAAGACTGGAAAAGTTAATATTGTTAACATTTCAATTTTTCCCAGATTGATCAGTTATTTCCAGCAGGATTTTTTTGTAGATTTATATGGACAGGCAAAGAAAGTAGAATACAAAACAACTGAGGAAAAGAAGAATAAAGTGGAGGACTCACATTACCTGATTTCAAGACCTATTATAAAGCTACAGTAACCAGTACAGTGTGGTACCAGAGAAAAGAGAGAACAAAAATCAATGGAATAGACTAGAGCAGTTGGTAAACTGGAGCTTGTGGTCCAAATCTGACCCACTGCCTATTTTTGAAAATAAAGTTTTATGGAATACAGTCATGCCCATTTTACATATTGTACATATGGTTGCTTTCATGCTAAAATAGTCAAGTTGAGTAGTTGCTACAGAGACCATATGGCCTGAATATTTAGTAACTATTAGCCTTAAATATTTACTATCTGGCCCTTTAAGGGGAAAAGTCAATTCCTGAAATAGAGAGTCCAGAAATAGACCCAACACATAAACGGTCAAATGATTTTTGATCAAAGTGAAAAGCCAAAACAACAGAAAAATGATAGTCTTTCAACAAATAGTGCCAGAATAATTGGGCATACATTTGTGCCCCCCCCACCATAAAAAAACCCAACTGAATCTTGACCTATACCTCACACATTCCAAATTAAAAAACTTGATCATAGAACTAAATGTAAAATATAAAACTATAAAACTCTTAGAAGAAAACATGAAAGACCTTTGACTTTGAGCTAGGCAAGGAGTTTTTGGATACACCATCCAAGCAAGAACCATAAAAGAACACACTGATAAACTGGACTTCATCAAAATTCTAAACTTCTGCTTTTGAAAGACACTGTAAGAGAATGAAAAGACAAGCCACAGACTAGGAGATAATATTTGCAAATCAGATATGTGACAAAGGACTTGCATCCAGAATATGTAAAGAACTTTGAAACTCAACAGTATTAAAACAAAGGGCCCAATGAAAAATGTTTATAGCAGCAATATCCACAATAGGCAAAATATGGAATGAGCCCAGATGTCCATCTACAGATGAATGGATAAAGAAGATGTGGTATATATATATATACAATGGAATATTATTCAGCCCTTTCAAAAAGAATGAAATCTTGCATTTGCAACAATGTGGATGGAACTAGAGGGTATTATGCTAAGCAAAATAAGTCAGTCAGAGAAAGACAAATACCATACGATTACTCATGTGGAATTTTAGCAACACAACAGATGAACATAGGGGAAGGGAAGGAAAAATAAAGTAAGATGAAAATTGAGAGGGAGGCAAATCATAAGAGACACTAAACTCTAGGAAACAAACAGGGTTGCTAGAGGGGAGGTGGGTGAGGGGAGGGGATAACAGGGTGATGGCATTAAGGAGGGCACTTGATGTAATGAGCACCGGGTGTTATATGCAATATGCAACTGATGAATCACTAAATTCTACCTCTGAAAACTAAAAAAACAAACAAACAGGCCAAAGCCCTTAATAGACACCTCACCAAAGATATACAGATGGCAAATAAGCATATGAAAAGATGCTCCACATCGTATGTCATCAGGGAAATACAAACTAAAACAATGAGATACCACTATACAACTATTAGAAACACCAAAATCTGGAACACTGACAACACCACATGCTGGTGAGGAGTGAGGCAACAGGAACCCTCATATATTGCTGGTGGGAATGTGAAATGATACAGCCACTTTGGAAGACAGATTTTCTACAAAATAGAACATACTCTTACTATATGATCCAGCAATCATGTTCTTTGGTATTCATTCAAAGGAGCTGAAAACTTATTCCACACAAAAATCTGGACCTTTACTCATAATTGTCAAAACTTGGAAGCAACCCAGATGTCCCTCAGTAGGTAAATAAAGAAATAAACTGGTACATCCAGACAATGGAATATTATTCAGCACAAAAAAGAAATGAACTATCAAGCCATGAAAAGACATGGAGGAAACTTTAATGTATATTACTAAATGAAAGAAGCCAATCTGAAAAGGCTACATACTGTTTGATTCCAACTATTTGACGTTCAGGACATTGAACTATGGTGACAGTACAAGAATCAGTGGTTACCAGAAGTTGGGAGTCTAGGGAAGGATGAATAGGCAGAGCACAGAGGACTTTTAGGGCAATGAAAATACTCTGTATGATACTATAATGATGGATATATGTCATTATACATTTGTCCAAACCCATAGAATGCAACACTGGGAATGAACCTTAGTGTAACTGTGGACTTTGGGTGATTATGACATGTCAATGTAGATTCATCAATTGTAACAAAGTTGCCATTCTGGGGGGGGATGTTGATAATGGAAGAGGTTATGCATGTGTGGGGACAGGGATATATGGGGAACTCTCTGTACCTCCCTCTGAATTTTGCTGTGAACCTAAACTGCTCTAAAAAGATAGTCTTTAATTTTTTTTAAGGGAAAAAAAAATCAATGGGAACTCTTGACACCAAATTTAGTACCTTGAAATAATCTGTATTTTTTTAAATGGGCAAAAGACTTGTATAGACACTTCACCAAAGAAGATGTACAGACAATTATCATATGGTTTCACTCATGTGGAATTTAGGAAACAAAACAGAGGATCATAGGAGAAGGGAGGGAAAAATAAAATAAGAAGAAATCACAGAGGGAGACAAACCGTAAGAGACTCTTAACTATAGGAAACAAACTGAGGGTTGCTAGCAGGGAGGTGGGTAGGGGGATGAGGTAATTTGGTGATGGGCATTAAGGACGGCACATGAATGTAATGAGCTCTGAGTGTTATATGCAACTGATGAATAACTGAACTCTACATCTGAGACTAATGATACACTGTAAGTTAATTATTTGAATTTAAATAAGATAAACTTAGGGCGCCTGGGTGGCTCAGTCGTTAAGCGTCTGCCTTCGGCTCAGGTCATGATCCCAGGGTCCTGGGATCGAGCCCCGCATCAGGTTCCCTGCTTCTCCCTCTCCCACTCCCCCTGCTTATGTTCCTGCTCTCGCTGTGTCTCTGTCAAATAAATAAAATCTATTAAAAAAAACATAAAAAGATGTACAGATGACAAATAAGCACATAAAAAGATGCTCAATATAATTACTCGTTAAGGAAATGCAAATTAAAACCACAATGAGATACTAATATAAACTAAAAGAATGCCTAATAAACAAACTGAAACGACAATGAAAACTGACAATACCAAGTGAGGATGTGGAACAACTGGAATTCTCATACATTGCTGGTAGAGATGCAAAATGGTACAGCTACTTTGTAAAATATTTTTCCGGTTTCTTACAAATTTAAAATATTTACCATACCACCTAGTAATCCCAGTCCTACTTATTACTAAAGTGAAGTGAAAACCTCTGTTCACACAAAAACCTGTATGTGAATTTTTCTCATTTTTCTCTCATCCTCAGCCTTGATCCTACTTCCAGACGGCTCCACTGCTTTTGACTTCTCAGCCTGACTCTCAGCTTTGCTTACAAACTGTCTTTATAACTTTCCCTCTAATCATCCTGCTCCTTGCTACCTTCAGGAGGTTACACCTTCTTAGCATCAGCCCCTGGAAACTAACCCCTGGCACTGGCAGATGATCTACCCAGGACTATCAGTTCAATTATAAACATATCATGCAAGCCCACTGCTGTTTTCTCTATAAGCATTTTATGAGAGCTTAATAGTTCACTGGACTCTAGGTTCCCTTCTCTATATCACTTTTTGGGCTCTTAATATTTATCAGATCCTTACAGTTATGTAAGACTCCAGAAATGGAGTCCTGCATTGGGACTTAATGACCAACTAGGTTCCCTTATTTAAAATATCAGATAAAATAAATAGTGGAGTCTGAAATAAAATCTGAATTCAAATTTAGCTCCTTAATTGTATATTATTGCTTTTCTTGTTCTAATCTACTTGCTATCCTCAGGCACCATTAAAACTTTTCTTTGAGATTAGTCAAACTTCATCCACTCACTGAATTTTTAAGTCTGTACCTTGAGTACACCATACTTTCAGATAGCTTTTGAACACTGTCTCCAAGAAGCTAGCAATGAATGGATTTGACAACTGTTTATTCTGCGTGTAAGTTGGCACCAGAGCAGCCTCTGTGGGAAACCTTGCTGCATAGGTGGCAAAAACCTTTTAACCTAAAATATGCCCTAAGGAAGGGTATTCATAAATGAATTTGGTTTTGCAGCCAGTGAGGTTATCTTTTTTTTTTTTTTAAGATTTATTTATTTATTTGTCAGAGAGAGAGAGAGGGAACAAACAAGCAGGGGGAGCAGCAGGCAGAGGGAGAAGTAGACTCCCCGCTGAGCAAGGAGCCCGATGCGGGGCTCAATCCCAGGACCCTGGGATCATGACCTGGGCCCAAGGCAGACGCTTAACCAACTGAGCCACACAGGCGTAACTGCCAGTGAAGTATCTTGCCCTTTGATTAGATTTTCTTGGCATTGAACAATTAGTTGTATGATTTTGTATATGCTTGAGTGAAAGTGCTTACAACATAGGTAGGTGGGTGAGTATGGAACCAACTTATCAGTGACAATCTTAGCTAGTAGTTCATGCTTCAGAGAGAAGTAAATGGGGAAATGGTTACAAGTTTGGAACTTACAGAGTATATCAGGGGTAAAAGACATTTTTAAACATACTAAATCTAACTGTTGAAATAATAAATTTGGTTTTTGTTCCTACTTTGGAGTTATAGGGATCTGAGAAAATTCCAAAACATTATTAGTCTAAGTCCCTCTTTTGAACAAGGTTCAGCCTCTATAAGAACCAGATGATGTGGTAGATGCAGGGAAATACCTTGGTCCACACACAGTTCAAGCTCTTATGATCTGAAGGTTTCTGTCTTCTGGCCTTTAATCTCACATGTCTTCCTCAGTACCATGTAGCTCCAGCTCTTAAAATAAATTTATTTGATGATGACTTTCACTGTCATCACATACTTGTGCTCTGAATTTTGAAGTGTTAGCAGTGAATACAGGGATGAGACCAAATGAATCCTCTCATTTTTCAGTATCCCTATAAAATTAGTCTTCTCCTAATAGCTAATCAAATTTTAAGATAGTAAAAGGATTAGGGCAAATTTTGTAGACATGTAGGGTATACACAGAACTCACCTGGCATAGTTCCCAAATGCACAAATTTCAGTTACCACAGTTCAGTTAAATAACACCAGTTCTGAAACAACATAGTTCAGATTTCAGTTACCATAGTATATTAGCTGTGAGTAACTGCATGAAGTACAAACTTCATACTAACCTTTTAGTCCACAAATCCTGATGTAAATAACAGATAAGCATTGGTCGGTGGCCAATGCATCACTTCTTTCAAAGTGTGTCAGTGATTGATCACTGTGTGATTATTCAGTTTACACAGAGATAACAAAGAGAGTACAGCTGTGTTACCTCCTTATCTCTGGGTGATAAACCATACGCACTTTACTAAAATAGATACTTGACAGAGGGAATTAGTCAACAAAGATGAGAGTACAGCAAAGAAACAAAAAGTAATAATACTAGGGGTGAAATGTGAATCAAATGTAAAGTAGATGGAGTTATAAAAGAAACAGATGACCATGGATGACACAGCCACCATTCGAGAGACCCTAGATACGTAGCAAAGAGGAATGTAGTGAAGGTGAACTTAACATAAATGGGGAAAGGATGATCGTGTCCCAGAAAAAGTGATGCCAGCAAAATACCTTACATTAAAGTAACTCTCAGAGATATTTCATAACACTGAAAGTGCAAAGGATAAAATGTTGGAAGCTGATCCAGACTTAGGAGTATCATAATCTGCAAAGGCATAGAAAAGATACTCAATCCATACCCTAAGTTACATTATAAGAAGGCAAGCATGATTCAAATCATTCTTGATAATTTTTTTTTGGTAGAAGGTGTTTTATTAAATCCTAGCAAGACAGTTCAGAGGGTATTTGAAAGCATTATCACCATTGTTAACAATATGCAACCCTGTTAAAAGGTTAGGTTTTCAAAGAGAAATACATACTTTCCATGTACATGAACAATAATACAGTAAAAAGAAAAATTCTTTATTCCTATATAAATTATTCTGTATCTTTGAAAAATGTAAAAAAGCACTGAATAGTTTGAAAACTCGTAAGCTTGGGTGCCTGGTCGGTTGAGCATCTGATTCTTAATTTTGGCTCAGGTCATGGTCTCATGGTTGTGAGATCAAGCTCCACATCCGGCTCCACGCTCAGCAGGAAATCTGCTTGAGATTCTTTCCCTCTCCCTCTCCCTTTACCCCATCCCCTGTTGCGTGCTCACACTAGTACTCTCTCTCTCTCTCAAATAAATAAATCTTGGGGTGCCTGGGTGGCTCAGTCATTAAGCATCTGCCTTCAGCTCAGGTCATGATCCCAGGGTCCTGGGATCGAGCTCTGCATCGGGCTCCCTGCTCAGCGGGGAGCCTGCTTCTCCCTCTCGCACTCCCCCTGCTTGTGTTCCCTCTCTCTCTGTGTTTCTGTCAAATAAATAAATAAAAATCTTTAAAAATAAATAAATAAATAAATCTTTAAAAAATAAGCTTTAAAAAAACTTATAAGCTTTTGAATATTAGAGTCCTGATGAACAAAAATCATGGGGGATTTTTGTTTACAAAGTTATTGAAGTGTTCACACCCATAAAATTCTTCGGTGTTGAAAAGAAAAAGATATAAAACATATCCTCTAAAATGTCTC
>NW_025409224.1:0-4667 GCF_002201575.2 Neomonachus schauinslandi
AAAGTCATAACTTGTAGTGTTTCTACTAACTGACACCATATTAAAGGAACATTTCAGAAATTTTATTTAGGAAAATGGAAGATGATCTGAGATGCAAATAGAAATGGTAATAGAATGAATTAGCTAATAGGGGTAAATGACAAATAGTATCTATATAAAACACTGGTAATCAAAATTATAGCTATATTGGTAATCTGAGTACACAAGCCATTACTAAATATTGCAAATATGCATTACTTGGTTGATTGGAGTGTTCAATGAGAGTAGCTCATAACCCACTCACCATTGGCTTCTCCACTGGAGGACTTGGAGCGCCTGTGCCACAGTCATTGGCCCAAAGTGCAGAAAGATGACCCAGGATGAACCAGTAAGAACATTCCTGGGATATCACCTGTGGACATGGAGGAGGAAATGGGTGTGGTTCTTTCTCTGGCCTTTGTTTGCTAGCTTCCTTATAATCAGGAGGACTTAATGATAGGAGTTCAGAGAAACTGACATGTTTCTTAAATCTTTCATCAGATTAAGGAAGGTTTGATTGCTAATATCTCAAATGTGACTTTTGTATCCTCATTTGTAAATGGGAGTGTTAAAAAATCTGTTTAGTAAGGCTTCTTTGCTCCTTTCATCATATTTTAATTTCTAGTATCTCTTCATAATCAGGTTCTTTTTTATTAGCAATAGCATCTGCTGTTCCTTAAAGTTCTCACAGAAAACACCCTGGGAAGCCTTGCCATTTGGACAATACCTCATTGATTGCCTGCATCTCTTTGATGCTTCTTAACTTCTTTTATTTTCATTTAATTTCTGTAATTTATTTTTACATGAGTACATGTAAAGTGTTTGTATGCATCTCATGCATTATTGAAAAGAATGTGTGCCCCCCAAACACGGAGTCTTGTAGCCCAGATCTTACCTGAATTAGGATGAGGGAGTGGTGGGTTCAGGTGGGGCTATGGGCTGTGCCCCTACTTGTGGCCTATCTGCATATCCCACCCCACCCCTACTTTCTCCTGCTCTTCACTCATGGAAGTTGTCAGGCAAATTTTTCACCTACAAGGGACTATGCATCTTCTACCAAGACTCTGTGGGTATGGTTGGAAGTCCTGAAATAGTTGTACTTTTACGTGGCTTTCCAACATCCAACTATGACTGGTACAAGATTTGGGAAGGTCTGATCCTGAGGTTTCATTGAGTGATTGCCCTTGATTTCTTGGGCATTGGCTTCAGTGACAAACCAAGACCAGATCAGTATTCCATATTTGAGCAGGCCAGCATTGTGGAAGTACTTGTGGGGTGTCTGGGGCTCCAGAACCTCAAGACCAACTTTTTGTTTCATGATTATGGAGTTTTGTTGCTCAGGAGCTGGTCTTATAGGTTCCAGGAGAATGCATCTGGTCAGCTTACCATAAAGAGTCTGTAAGATGGAGGTATATTTCCTGAGACTCACTATCCTCTCCTTCTTCAAAACTTCTCAAAGATGGAGGTATCCTGTCACCCATCCTCACACAATTGAACTTCTTTGTATTCTCCCGAGGTCTCATCCCATTCTTTAGGCTCTACACCCGACCCTCTGAGAATGAGCTGTCGACATGTGGGCAGGGTTATGCAACAATGATGGGATAACGTAGTTATCAATAATCTCTAACAGTACATCAACCAGAGGAAGACGTTTAGAAGATGCTGCATGGGAGCTCTGGCTTCTGTAACTACTCCCGTTCATTTTATCTATGGGCCATTGGATCCTGTGAATCCATATCCAGAGTTTTTGAAGCTATACGGGAAAACACTGCCAAAGTCCACAGGGTCGATTCTAGATGACCACATTAGCCACTGTCCACAGCTAGAGGATCCCATGGGCTTCTTGAATGCATATAAGGTCTTCATCAACTCCTTTTAAGCTGGAAAGAATAGCTCCCCTGTATTACCTCCTCTACTCCCTTATCTGTTGTATATTCCACTTAGGAAGCAATGCCCAAAAGAGGTCCTGGCCACCAAAGAGTATTCTCTCACAAAAGTCCACCTGACTCACGTTGGTGATCAGCATATGGTAAAAAGCCTGCAGATGCTCTGGCTAAAGGGTGACCTAACAGTCCACCTCCCATTCTTCTATCATCTGAACAAGTGTATGGACTTGGCTTTGTTTTTGTGCTATCAGGAAATTCTGATGAGCACTACTATTCACTGATGCAGAAAGAGAGACATTCTTAAAAGTTTTTTAACACTTCTATGGACTTTTCTGAAATATTTAGAAATACTAATTTCAGGCCCATCCTCAACTGGAATCATATGGTAAAGAATTAAGAGATGGTACCACCTTACTTTTCCTTGAATGGCTTTAAGGTCACATGCTTTTTAAAGTTCTCTAAGCAACACGGCTTCAAGTCACAGTGAGTCTCCCTTGTCATAATTTTGGATTTCATTTCATCAGCTACTTTTAATTATGACATTTTGTTAAAGTAGGTTTTGGTTTGAATAGTGCAGTATTCTAAGTATACTTTAGACTATGATTTACTACACATGTATATTTTATAAGGATACTAAACCAGCATATACTCTGGTAGAGTAGTGAATTTTCCTTTGTTTTCCTTTTCCTATAGTTACATGCTGAATTTCTAGCTTTCAATAACCGTGGAGGGGAAACATATTATGGGACTTTAATCCTTTGAAATTTATTACAATTTGCATTAAACCCCCTTATTTCATCATGTATGCTAAGTATTCCACTTGAAATTTTAAAATAAGTTTTAAATATCCCTTGATGTGAATGTAGAAACCTGTAAAGGATGTCACTCTGAGCCAAACAATGAGATAAAAACTAAGTAAACTAAAGAAATCCAACTTTTTCTTTAGCTCATTAGAAGAGAGATAAAGCCAAAGGGATTTGGAAAACAAAGAGCTTGCTGCATAAACTCCCAAGAAAAACTATCATAAAATCAAGTGCAAGTAAATCCTTGTGAGTGGTGCCCAGAAGTTACCAAATACACTGGAAGAAAATTTTGGAAGCCAAAGGCTCACATAGTGCCATTTGATTCTTCAGAGAAAGAGCTGTGGACCATTTAGAAAAATAAAACTCCATTTTACCAATCACTTAATTTGTATCATGTTAATTATTGCTGCTTCAAAATGCCCATAATTGTCAAAAGACTTACAGGTGTTTTTCAAGGTTCATGTATATTGTTCTAATACGTATCATATTATGTAAAAAGTAATTTTTTAGTTTTGAATTTTAATGTATTTCATTCTTTTTAAATTTTAATTCCAGTAAAGCTAATATACAGTGTTATATTGGTTTCAGGTATACAATATAGTTATTCAACAATTCTATACATTACTCAGTGTATGTCACAAGTGTACTAATTAATCTCGGTCACCTATTTCACACATCTCCCCACTCACCTCCCCTCTGGTAACTATCAGTTTGTTTTCATTAGTTAATAGTCTGTTTCGTGGATTGTTTCTCTCTTTTTTTTTCCTTTGCTCCTTTGCTTTGTTTCTTAAATTCCACATATGAGTGGAATCATATGGTATTTGTCTGTCTTTGACTGAATGACTTATTTAGCTTAACATTATACACTCTAGTTCCATCTATTTCATTGCAAATGGCACAATTTCATTATTTTTATGGTTGCATAATATTCCTGTGTGTGTGTGTGTGTGTGTGTGTGTGTGATTTTGGTACCATATTTTTATTCATCAATCAGTGGGCACTTGGGCTGCTTCCATATCTTGGCTATTGTAAATAATGTTGCTATAAACATAGGGGTGCATGTATCCCTTTGAATTACTGTTTTTACATTCTTTGGAAAATACCCAGTAGTGTGATTACTGGAACAAAAAGTAGTTCTATTTTCTACCTTTTAAGGAACCTCCATACTATTTTTCACAGTGGCTGCACCAGTTTGCATTCCCATCAACTGTGCAGGAGTTTTCTTCCTTTTCTCCACATACTTGCCAACACTTGTTGTTTCTTCTGTTTCTGATTTTAGCCATTCTGACAGGTGTTGAGTTGATACCCCCATCGTAGATTTCATTTGCTTTTCCCTGATGATGAGTGCTGTTGAGCATCTTTTCATGTGTCTCCTGTACATTTGTAGGTCTTTGGAGAACTATCTGTTTATGTCTTCTATTTTTTAATTGGATTATTTGTGTTCTTTATGTTAAGTCGTGTAAGTTTTTTTTTTTTTTTTTATTTGAGAGAGAGCCCATGAGAGGGGGGAGGGTCAGAGGGAGAAGCAGACTCCCTGCAAAGGAGGGAGCCCGATGTGGGACTCGATCCAGGGACTCCAGGATCATGACCTGAGCCGAAGGCAGTCGCTTAACCAACTGAGCCACCCAGGCGCCCTGTCGTGTAAGTTTTTTATATATTTTGGATACAAACCCTCTCTTAGGTATGTCATTTGCAAATATTTTCTCCCATTCACTAGGTCGCCTTTTAGTTTTGTTGATTGTTTCATTCCTTCTGCAGAATCTTTTTATTTCAATGTAGTCCCAATAGTTTATTGCGTTGCCTCAGGGGACATGTATAGAAAAATGTTGCTATGGCTGATGTCAGAGAAATTACTACCTGCGCATGCTTCTAGGATTTTTCTTTCAAGTCTCACTTTTTCAGTTTCTTTTTGAACATGGTGTAAGAAAATGGTCCAGTTTCGTTCTTTTTGCATGTAGCA
>NW_025409224.1:79667-79913 GCF_002201575.2 Neomonachus schauinslandi
TGCTACATGCAAAAAGAACGAAACTGGACCATTTTCTTACACCATGTACAAAAAGAAACTGAAAATGGATTAAAGACCTAAATATGAGACCTGAAGCCATAAACTCTTAAAAGAAAACACAGGCAGTTATCTCTTGGACATTAGCCTTAGTAACATATTTATGAATCAGTCTCCCCAGGCAAGGGAAACAAAAGCAAAAGTAAACTAATGGGACTACACCAAAATATAAAGCTTTTCAACAAAAAG